>NC_088418.1:12952982-12955482 GCF_034236695.1 Oncorhynchus nerka
ATGGGCTGCATACATCAACACAGTACTGAATGGGCTGCATACATCAACACAGTACTGAATGGGCTGCATACATCAACACAGTACTGAATGGGCTGCATACATCAACACAGTACTGAATGGGCTGCATACATCAACACAGTACTGAATGGGCTGCATACATCAACACAGTACTGAATGGGCTGCATACATCAACACAGTACCGAATGGGCTGCATACGCCAGTACAGTAACAGTACTGAATGGGTTTTATACATCAACACAGTAACAGTACTGAATGGGCTGCATTCACTCATTAAAGACTAATGGGGAACATGGTGGAGAAAGAAAGATGGATGAAGATAGAGAGAGAGAGAGAGAGAGAGAGAGAGAGAGAGAGAGAGAGAGCATCAGCAGGGGCACACTGCCCTCCAGGCCACCTACAGCATCCGATGTCACACGAAGGCAAAAAAGATCATCAAGGACATCAACCATCTGAGCCATGGCCTCTTCACCCCGCTATCATCCAGAAGGCGAGGTCAGTACAGGTGCATCAAAGCAGGGACCGAGAGACTGAAAAACAGCTTCTATCTCAAGGCCATCAGACTTACAGGCCTCCACCCAGTGACTTGCCCTGAACTTAGTCACTGTCACTAGCCGGCCACCACCCGGTTACTCATCCCTGCACCTTAGAGGCTGCTGCCCTATGTACTGTACATAGACATGGAACACTGGTCACTTTAATGTTTACATACTGTTTTACTCATTTCATATATATATATATATATATATATATTCTAGTCAATGACAATGCTCATCCTAATATGTGGCCCGATTCAGGAAAGACATGTCACGACTTCACAGGACAGCTGTTTGAACGTTTAAACCAATGTTTTCATCAAGATGTGTTTTTGGGCAGAAATGCCTTGTTGTACATGTGAACTTTTCATGTGCCTTGATATCGAACTTGTACGCCATCTGTAAATATGAAAAACAATTGTTAAATTAGGAGCCTAGTTGGTTTAGCCACATAAAAAGTGGGCAACCTTTCCGCTAGCCATGATTGGCTGAGATAATGAGTGGGCTGGATATGCCGAGAGATCAATTTGGATTGGTCTACCGTATAGCACACGTCTGTCTATTAGAGCTGGTCAGTATGTTTAGATAATCATGTTGAATGCGGATTTTTAAAAAAAATGTATTGCTTAGTAAAACTGTATAAACCTAATGTCAAGTGTACAGTTAGCTAGCTAACGTTAGCTGACTGGCTCGCGAGCTAACGTTATGTATATGCTTTCCACTTTCTGGAGAACCGAGTTTTGAAATCAGTGGAATTGGAGTATACTAGCTAAGGAGATGGAAGAAAACACCAGTCTGGATTACATCATCAAAATAAGGCGACCACAAACTGCATCAGACACGAGACGCGTCCAACCCTGATGTATATTGGTAAGATTATCAGATGTTACACATTTCGAATTTTGACAGAAAGTTGTTTAATTGCAAGTGTACTGTTAGCTAACGCTACGTCATGTGTTGGGACTCATTGTTTACCTGGCTAGCTATCTAGCTACATGTCTTAACACGAAACCACAGAGATAGTGATAGGGCGAGTAATGTTCAGTGAGCTATTCTCTCTCTCTTAGATGTCTGGAAGTACCTGGCAAATTTGTACAGAACAGTTGGATCAACCCTTAAAGAGGTGTGTGGGGCTAAGGCTTAAGAGGGTGTGAACAATGCTGAATGGGTGGGGATAAGGCTTAAGAGGGTGTGAACAATGCTGAATGGGTGTAGACAAAGAAGGGCTCTCCAATAGTAGTACCAAAACATTGAAAGACGGTTTTCACAAAAGTGAGTTTACAAGTTGAACAACTTTAAAAGCAGAATTACTTTCCCATCGTTCCTCAAATGCAGTGTGTGATTTACCATTTTGTAGCTCTGATTCTCTACTTGTATACAATGTAAGAAGCAGACATTCAAATGTTGATGCAATAACATCTGCATAAATACTGTATGTGAATGAGACCAATAAAATGTGATTTGATTGGAAATAGAGAGCGAGAGAGAGAGAGAGAGAGAGAGAGAGAGGGAGAGGGAGAGAGAGAGAGAGAGAGAGAGAGAGATGACACAGGAAGGTCGAAGTGGAATCAGAGCCAAGACAAATCAGCCTCATCAAAGATGAACAGAGAGATTGGCCTTGGCCAATAACCGTGGCACTGTTTGGTTTCAGTAAGGGCAGAGGAGTGGAGGGAAGGAGTGGAGAGGGGTTGTTACTCACTAGGCACTCTGTTGATGGCTCGGAGGGGTCTCAGAACTCGAACTGTTCTCACTGCCGAGAAACTGACATTCTGCAGGTTCAGAGAATACTCCAGCATCCTAGAACAAAACAAACACAAACACTGTTAGTAGCATGCCATAGTCCACTCCAAAATGTCTTGCTTTCTGTGAACTGTGCAAAATCCGCTATTGCCCTCAAATTCAAATATCAACATTGGATCCACTTCCATTGCTTCATTGTATTATTC
>NC_088418.1:12960482-12967982 GCF_034236695.1 Oncorhynchus nerka
ATGCGACAGGAATGAACGGACTCTTTCTCTTGTTTCCCCAAGGTCTTTGCAGCATTGTGACGTATTTGTAGGCATATCATTGGAAGATTGACCATAAGGGACTACATTTACCAGGTGTCCCGCTTGGTGTCTGCGTGGCAATCGGTGCGCAAAAGTCAGGTCCCGGTATTTTTCCATTCAAATCTCAGAACAAACCAGGCTACAAGGACGGTGCTTTCAATGGAGAGAAATATGACAAACCACCTTCAGGATTGATTCAAACAACGTTTTCCATGTTTCAGTCGATATTATGGAGTTAATTCGGAAAAAAGTTCGACATGTAGGTGACTGAATTTTCGGTTAGTTTCGGTAGCCATATGCATAGTAACAAAGGGAACGATGTGTCCTACACAAGAATCTTTCAGGAAAAACTGGACATCTGCTATGTAACTGAGAGTCTCCTCATTGAAACATCTGAAGTTCTTCAAAGGTAAATTATTTTATTTGATTCCTTGGCTGGTTTTTGTGAATATGTTGCGTGCTAAATGCTAACGCTAATGCTAAGCTAGCTATCACCACTCTTACACAAATTTGTGATTTTCTCTGGTTCTAAAGCATATTTTGAAAATCTGAGACGACAGGATTGTTAAGAAAAGGATAAGCTTGAGAACAGGCATATTTATTTCATTTCATTTGCGATTTTTAGAAATCGCTAACGTTGCGTTATGCTAATGAGCTTGAGGCTGTAGTTACGCTACCGCATACGGGTTTGGTCGGACTATGAGGTTAAAGAAAGAAATGAGCAAACACATTTGGTGTTCACCTAAAGGCTAGTCGGAGACACCCCAAGCACATGGGAGAAGGTACTCTGGTCAGATGAGTCTAAAATGTAGCTTTTTGGCCATCAAGGAAAACACAAACCCAACACCCCTCATCACCCCGAGAATACCATCCCCACAGTTATGCATGGTTGTGGCAGCATCATGCAGTGTGGATGTTTTTCATCGGCAGCGACTGGGAAACTGGTCATAATTGAAGGAATGATGGATGGCACTAATTACAGGGAAATTGAACGACTTGATTAGTGTAGTGTTAGCTAGCTACATAGTTGTCTTTGCTGTCTTCGTATCCAAGATAATTGTGTAGTTTAGAGTGTGTAGTCTTAGAGTGATTATCTTAATTTACCGAGGTTAGCTAGCCAGCTATTTGTCGTCCTTAACGTAGGAGTCACTCCTAGCTAGCCAACAGCTAGCCAACGTCTACTGAATAGAACTTTCGCATTCCGGTCGCATTCCGCTTCGCTCCACAGGTAGTATCACATTTTCATTTCATTTCATTACAGTACAACGGTTTGATTTGTTTGATCGTAGCTAGCTACATAGCTAGCTACATAGCCGTCTTTGTTTCAAAGATAATTGTGTAGTCTAGAGCGATTTTCTAGGTTAGCTAGCCAGCTATTGTCGTTCTTTTAACGCAACGTAACGTAATCAACACTGCTAGCTAGCCAGCTAGCCCCCGAATAGCAGCACTGTCGAAACTATCACACCCAACGGAACGACTTGATTAGTGTAGTGTCAACAACGCAGCCACTGCCAGCTAGCCTACAAAGTCAACAACGCAGCCACTGCCAGCTAGCCTACTTCAGCAGTACTGTATCATTTTAATCATTTTAGTCAATAAGATTCTTGCTACGTAAGCTTAACTTTCTGAACATTTGAGACGTGTAGTCCACTTGTCATTCCAATCTCCTTTGCATTAGCGTAGCCTCTTCTGTAGCCTGTCAACTATGTGTCTGTCTATCCCTGTTCTCTCCTCTCTGCACAGACCATACAAACACTCACAACTGCCGATCTACGGCCAACAAGGCAGAGTTCATCTCAGCCTATGCCTCCCTCCAGTCCCTCGACTTCTTGGCACTGACGGAAACATGGATCACCACAGATAACACTGCTACTCCTACTGCTCTCTCTTCGTCCGCCCACGTGTTCTCGCACACCCCGAGAGCTTCTGGTCAGCGGGGTGGTGGCACCGGGATCCTCATCTCTCCCAAGTGGTCATTCTCTCTTTCTCCCCTTACCCATCTGTCTATCGCCTCCTTTGAATTCCATGCTGTCACAGTTACCAGCCCTTTCAAGCTTAACATCCTTATCATTTATCGCCCTCCAGGTTCCCTCGGAGAGTTCATCAATGAGCTTGATGCCTTGATAAGCTCCTTTCCTGAGGACGGCTCACCTCTCACAGTTCTGGGCGACTTTAACCTCCCCACGTCTACCTTTGACTCATTCCTCTCTGCCTCCTTCTTTCCACTCCTCTCCTCTTTTGACCTCACCCTCTCACCTTCCCCCCCTACTCACAAGGCAGGCAATATGCTCCACCTCATCTTTACTAGATGCTGTTCTTCCACTAACCTCATTGCAACTCCCCTCCAAGTCTCCGACCACTACCTTGTATCCTTTTCCCTCTCGCTCTCATCCAACACTTCCCACACTGCCCCTACTCGGATGGTATCGCGCCGTCCCAACCTTCGCTCTCTCTCCCCCGCTACTCTCTCCTCTTCCATCCTATCATCTCTTCCCTCTGCTCAAACCTTCTCCAACCTATCTCCTGATTCTGCCTCCTCAACCCTCCTCTCCTCCCTTTCTGCATCCTTTGACTCTCTATGTCCCCTATCCTCCAGGCCGGCTCGGTCCTCCCCTCCCGCTCCGTGGCTCGACGACTCATTGCGAGCTCACAGAACAGGGCTCCGGGCAGCCGAGCGGAAATGGAGGAAAACTCGCCTCCCTGCGGACCTGGCATCCTTTCACTCCCTCCTCTCTACATTTTCCTCTTCCGTCTCTGCTGCTAAAGCCACTTTCTACCACTCTAAATTCCAAGCATCTGCCTCTAACCCTAGGAAGCTCTTTGCCACCTTCTCCTCCCTCCTGAATCCTCCTCCCCTCCCCCTCTCTGCAGATGACTTCGTCAACCATTTTGAAAAGAAGGTCGACGACATCCGATCCTCGTTTGCTAAGTCAAACGACACCGCTGGTTCTGCTCACACTGCCCTACCCTGTGCTCTGACCTCTTTCTCCCCTCTCTCTCAGATGAAATCTCGCGTCTTGTGACGGCCGGCCGCCCAACAACCTGCCCGCTTGACCCTATCCCCTCCTCTCTTCTCCAGACCATTTCCGGAGACCTTCTCCCTTACCTCACCTCGCTCATCAACTCATCCCTGACCGCTGGCTACGTCCCTTCCGTCTTCAAGAGAGCGAGAGTTGCACCCCTTCTGAAAAAAACCTACACTCGATCCCTCCGATGTCAACAACTACAGACCAGTATCCCTTCTTTCTTTTCTCTCCAAAATTCTTGAACGTGCCGTCCTTGGCCAGCTCTCCCGCTATCTCTCTCAGAATGACCTTCTTGATCCAAATCAGTCAGGTTTCAAGACTAGTCATTCAACTGAGACTGCTCTTCTCTGTATCACGGAGGCGCTCCGCACTGCTAAAGCTAACTCTCTCTCCTCTGCTCTCATCCTTCTAGACCTATCGGCTGCCTTCGATACTGTGAACCATCAGATCCTCCTCTCCACCCTCTCCGAGTTGGGCATCTCCGGCGCGGCCCACGCTTGGATTGCGTCCTACCTGACAGGTCGCTCCTACCAGGTGGCGTGGCGAGAATCTGTCTCCTCACCACGTGCTCTCACCACTGGTGTCCCCCAGGGCTCTGTTCTAGGCCCTCTCCTATTCTCGCTATACACCAAGTCACTTGGCTCTGTCATAACCTCACATGGTCTCTCCTATCATTGCTATGCAGACGACACACAATTAATCTTCTCCTTTCCCCCTTCTGATGACCAGGTGGCGAATCGCATCTCTGCATGTCTGGCAGACATATCAGTGTGGATGACGGATCATCACCTCAAGCTGAACCTCGGCAAGACGGAGCTGCTCTTCCTCCCGGGAAGGACTGCCCGTTCCATGATCTCGCCATCACGGTTGACAACTCCATTGTGTCCTCCTCCCAGAGCGCTAAGAACCTTGGCGTGATCCTGGACAACACCATGTCGTTCTCAAATAACATCAAGGCGGTGGCCCGTTCCTGTAGGTTCATGCTCTACAACATCCGCAGAGTACGACCCTGCCTCACACAGGAAGCGGCGCAGGTCCTAATCCAGGCACTTGTCATCTCCCGTCTGGATTACTGCAACTTGCTGTTGGCTGGGCTCCCTGCCTGTGCCATTAAACCCCTACAGCTCATCCAGAACGCCGCAGCCCGTCTGGTGTTCAACCTTCCCAAGTTCTCTCACGTCACCCCGCTCCTCCGCTCTCTCCACTGGCTTCCAGTTGAAGCTCGCATCCGCTACAAGACCATGGTGCTTGCCTACGGAGCTGTGAGGGGAACGGCACCTCAGTACCTCCAGGCTCTGATCAGGCCCTACACCCAAACAATGGCACTGCGTTCATCCACCTCTGGCCTGCTCGCCTCCCTACCACTGAGGAAGTACAGTTCCCGCTCAGCCCAGTCAAAACTGTTCGCTGCTCTGGCCCCCCAATGGCGTCATTCGGATTAGGGAGAGCTTATGTTTAATTTCCAGAGAACCAATGCCACATATCACTTAAAATGGTACAGCACTCTCACTAACAGGCACAACAAATATAGCATCATACAAGAAAAAAGGTGACTACCTCATGAAGCTGGTTTTTTGTTGTGTTTAACACTTTTTTGGTTATTACATGATTCCATATGTGTTATTTCATAGTTTTGATGTCTTCACATTTATTCTGCAATGTAGAAAATAGTACAAATAAAGAAAAACCCTGAAATGAGTAGGTGTGTCCAAACTGTTGACTATTACTGTACTATTTAACATCATCCTCAGCTCTGGCATCTTCCCCAATATTTGGAACCAAGGCCGGATAACCCCAATCTACAAAAGTGGAAACAAATTTGACCCAAATAATTACAGTGGGATATGCAGCAACAACCTTGGGAAATTAATTAATGCATTAACATTAATTTCAGACTCTTACATTTCCTCAGCGAAAACAATGTGCTGAGCCAATGTCAAATTGGCTTTTTACAAAATGACCATGCGAAAGACCACATATTCACCCTGCACACCCTAATTGACAAACAAACAAACCAAGCCAAAGGCAAAGTCTTCTCATGCTTTGTTGACTTAAAAAAAGTTTTTGACTCGATTTTGCATGAGGGTCTGCTACACACAAACAACAAGTGTCTGGTTAAAAATGGCAAATAACACACACGTTTATTTCTACACGGCCATGGAGTGAAACAGGGATGCAGCTTTAGCCCCACCCTCTTTAACATATATATCAACAAATTGGCAAGGGCACTAGAACAGTCTGCAGCACCCGGCCTCACCCTACTAGACTCTTTTTGCTGATGATCTGGTGCTTCTGTCACCAACCAAGGAGGGCCTACAGCAGCACCTAGATCTTCTGCACAGATTGCCCGAGAGCACACAAACTATACATACCTCGGCCTAAACACCAGCACCACAGGTAACTTCCACAGAGCTGAGAACAATCTGAGAGACAAGGCAAGAAGGGCCTTGTATGCTATCAAAAGGAACATAAAACTTGACATGCCAATTAGGATCTGGCTAAAAATACTTGAATCAGTAATAGAACCCATTGCCTTTTATGGTTGTGGGGTCTGGGCTCTTTTCACAAACACAAACAGACCCCACAGAGCCCCAGGACAGCAACACAATTAGACCCAACCAAATCATGAGAAAACAAAAAAAGAGAGAGAGAGAGAGAGAGAGAGAGAGAGAGAGAGAGAGAGAGAGAGAGAACGTAGAGAAAACACATTCACTCAGAGAAATAGACTGCTCAGTAAATTGTCCAATTTAACTTTTTCCAGTTTTGATTCAGGAGTTAATTTCATACTTTTGGAGGAAAATGAACACACAGTCAATGGAGGAAATGAACACCCTGTATTGATAACCAGAGTTATTGTCTTACACTGTGGAGAGTATTATTATATTTCCCAGCTTGCTATGCAGGTAGATGTTTTTAATATCTGTGTTTTTGCATGTACATTGATTGATTGATTGATTCATCTTATGGTACACACAGATAAATAACATAAATTTTTCTAAACAAATCCAATCTGTCAGTTAGATTTATTTCACCCATTACTGAAATGGTTGTTCCAGTTTAAATGGTTTAGGTCATCTCTTCACACTGTTCCTAACCATGACAGTCATTATGAATGCAGGTTGCGGGTGAATACAAATGTAATCTTTTGTCTTTTCTAACTCTGGCTGGATTCCAACAGGATTCACATGTCACTTACAGCCAGCATGATGTGGCCTGTAATTAGTAAACCAGACTGTTTGTTACACCACTGTGTTAGGTCTACGCCTTACAATATATGTCATATTATTTTTAAAAAATTGTTAAATAATGACATTCACTTTTGATACTCATTTGGTGAAAGAGTTCAACAACTCAACAACAATGTCTCAGTCACTATCAAATCCAGTCATGGGTGGTAAACGCTACAATTCACACAAGAAAATGCACCATGGGAAATATCCAAAATGGCTTTAAACCATATAGTGTTCAAACAACAACATAAATCAATTACTGTAACAGAGTTTTTTGCATAACACTAATAGGAGTTAACTTCTCTAGGGTAGGGGGCAGCATTTGGAATTTTGGATTAAGCATGGCCAAATTAATTTGACTTCTACTCAGGCCCAGAAGGTAGGATATGCATGAAATTAGTAGATTTGGATAGAAAACACTCCAACGTTTCCAAAACTGTTAACATAATGTCTGTGAGTATAACATAACGGATTTGGCAGGTGAAAACCTGAGGAAAATCCATTCAGGTAGTAGGAGTTTTTTTTAGTAGTTTTCTATTCAATGCCATTACAGTATCCATTGACCTAGGACTCAAATTGCAGTTCCTATTCCTTCCACTAGATGTTAACAGTCTTTAGAAATTAAGAGCAGTCTGAATGTGTAGACCCTGCCGTGTCACAGAGCTGTTTCATGTGCGCGACCGAGAGAGTGCCTTTCTTGTTTACCTTTTATATTGATGACGTTATTGTCCGGTTGAAATATTATCGATTATTTAGACTAAAAACAACCTGAGGATTGAATATAAACATCGTTTGACATGTTTCTATGAACTTTACGGATACAATTTAGATTTTTTTTGTCTGCCTGTTGTGACTGCGTTTGAGCCTGTGGATTACTGAAGAAAACACGCAAACAGAACGGAGGTTTTCGGATATAAAGAGAGACTTTATCGAACAAAAGGAACATTTATTGAATAAATGAATGTCTTCTGAGTGCAAAGATATGAAGATCATTAAATGTTAAGTGATTCATTTTATCTCTATTTCTGACTTGTGTAACTCTGGCTGGTTACTATTTGTAATGATTTGTCTGCTGGGCTATGTTCTCAAATAATTGTAAGGTATGCTTTCGCGGTAAAGCATATTTGAAATATGACACTGTGGTTGGATTCAAAAGAAGTTCATCTTTAAACCTATGTAAAATA
>NC_088418.1:12972982-12987982 GCF_034236695.1 Oncorhynchus nerka
ATGTGCAGGAGATCTACAGGAGATGTGCAGGAGATCTACACGAGATGTAAAGGAGAATAGTGCAGGAGATCTACAGGAGATGTGTAGGAGAATAGTGCAGGAGATCTACAGGAGATGTGCAGGAGATCTACAAGAGATGTGTAGGAGAATAGTGCAGGAGATCTACAGGAGATGTGCAGGAGAATAGTGCAGGATATCTACAGGAGATGTGCAGGAGAATAGTGCAGGATATCTACAGGAGATCTACAGGAGATGTGTAGGAGAATAGTGCAGGAGATCTACAGGAGATGTGTAGGAGAATAGTGCAGGAGATCTACAGGAGGTGTGCAGGAGAATAGTGCATGATATCTACAGGAGATCTACAGGAGATGTGCAGGAGAATAGTGCAGGAGATCTACAGGAGATGGGCAGGAGATCTACAGGAGATCTACAGGAGATGTGCAGGAGAATAGTGCAGAAGATCTACAGGAGATGTAAAGGAGAATAGTGCAGGAGATCTACAGGAGATGTGCAGGAGAATAGTGCAGGAGATCTACAGGAGATGTGTAGGAGAATAGTGCAGGAGATCTACAGGAGATCTACAGGAGATGTGCAGGAGAATAGTGCAGAAGATCTACAGGAGATGTGTAGGAGAATAGTGCAGGAGATCTACAGGAGGTGTGCAGGAGAATAGTGCAGGAGATCTACAGGAGATGTGCAGGAGAATAGTGCAGGAGATCTACAGGAGATGTGCAGGAGAATAGTGCAGGAGATCTACAGGAGAGGTGCTGGAGAATAGTGCAGTTTACAGTCAATCCCCTGCAGCAGTATCTGTGGGTGATGAGCGAATGCAATGTCCTCCCTAACTCCCTGTTCACACATAGAGAGACACACATGTAAGAAACACACACACACACACACCTACAGATACACACACACAGAGGAAACACCAAGGGCCAGTGCTCACACACTCCCCTCCTCTTTTTCTCTCCTTCACCTGTCTCTCTCTCTCCCTGTCTCTCTCTCTCCGTCTCTGTCTCTCTCTCTAGGCCTCCTTGCTCACACACGCTTTTTCAGTTCTGCCCACAACTTTCCTATAGGATTGAGGTCAGGGCTTTGTGATGGCCACTCCAATACCTTGACTTGTTGTCCTTAAGCCATTTTGCCATAACTTTGGAAGTATGCTTGGGGTCATTGTCCATTTGGAAGACCCATTTGTGACCAAGCTTTAACTTCCTGACTGATGTCTTGAGAAGTTGCTTCAATATATCCACATAATTATCCTCCCTCCGATGCCATCTATTTTGTGAAGCGCACCAGTCCCTCCTGCAGCCAAGCACCCTCACAACATGATGCTGCCACCCCCGTGCTTCACGGTTGGGATGGTGTTCATCTGCTTGCAAGCCTCATCCAAACGTAACGATGGTCATTATGGACAAACAGTTCAATTTTTGTTTTTTCAGACCCGAGGATATTTCTCCAAAAAGTACGATCTTTGTCCCCATGTGTAGCTGCAAACGGTAGTCTGGGTTTTTTATGTCGGTTTGAAGCAGTGGCTTCTTCCTTGCTGAGCGGACTTTCAGGTTATGTCGATATAGGACTTGTTTTTACTGTGGATATAGGTACTTCTGTATCTGTTTCCTCCAGCATCTCCACAAGGTCCTTTCTGTTCTTCTGGGATTGATTTGCACTTTTTGCACCAAAGTACGTTCATCTCTAGGAGACGGAACGTGTCTCCTTCCTGGGTGATATGACGGCTGCATGGTCCCTAGGTGTTTATACTTGCATACTATTGTTTGGACATATGAACATGGTACCTTCAGGCGTTTGGACATTGCTCACAAGGATGAACCAGACCTGTGGGGGTCTACAATTTTTATCTGAGGTCTTGGCTGATTTCTTTCGATTTTTCCATGATGTCAGGCAAAGAGGAACTGAGTTTGAAGGTAGGCCTTGAAATACATCCGCAGGTATACCTCCAATTGACTCAAATTATGTCAATTAGCCTATCTGAAGCTTCTAAAGCCATGACATCATTTTCGGGAATTTTCCAATGTGTTTAAAGGCACAGTCAACTTATTATATGTAATCTTCTGACCCACTAGAATTGTGATACAGTGAATTATAAGTGAAATAATCTGTCTGTAGCCAATTGTTGGAAAAATGACTTGTGTCTTGCACAGGGTAGATATCCGAACCGACTTGCAAAAACGAGTGTATTTAGCGTAGGTAAACTTCTGACTTCAACTGTACATAAGTTTTCAGACCCTTGACTTAGTACTTTGTTGAAGCACATTTGGCAGCTGCCTCGGGGTCTTCTTTGGTATGACGCTACAGGCTTGGCAAATCTTTATTTGGGGAGTTTATCCCATTATTTTCTGCAGATCCTCTCAAACTCGTTCAGGTTGGATGGGAACAGTCTCCGCACAGCTATTTTCAGGTCTCTCCAGAGATGTTCGATCAGGTTCAATTCAATTTGGGTGGATCCCATCCTCCTTATAAAACGTGTTGTCAACCAAATTGTCAACCAAAGGTACACCCATTAAGCTGCAATAATCACGTAGCCAGTTGTGAAGAGAAAGAATCCTGCTAAAGTGTTCAATGCTACGATTCAGAGAGGGCACTGGGCCAGATATGATGGGTCTTTTATTACTGAGAGTCAATCAACTCTTGGAAATCTTGTTTCAACTGTTTAGAGCTGCCCTTTATGATGTCATTAAAACCCACATAGACTACAATAGAATAAATGTCCATGTTCTGGCCTGGTACATTCAGGAGCAGCTTAGTAATGTGATTTAGTCTCGCTCCTGGATAGGACATTGTTTTGGCAACCAGGAACAGTGACATTTCTTACCATGGAGCTGCCCAAAATCACGGCTGGTGAGAAGGACTAGGAAATCCGTCCACTCCTACGCTTCACAGGATTCGGAGAACCCTTTAAGGATGGGCGAGAGGCAGGATAACTTGAGCCCATAGCTCCCGGCCCTACCCGGCCCTAACCCAATTTATAATGTCGGGGCCCGTCAGGCTCGTGTGGGGTAGCAGGACTCAAGTCTATACACATCTTATTCTTTTTTCTGTAAGAGGTCATCTGATGCATTACTCTTATTATGTCTCTGCATAATCTCTCTCCATTAAAGGCCCAGTGCTGTATAGCACTGCTGTGCTTCTATATCTATGATGCTTCGTCACCTTGGTTACAATTGTCTGAGTATAAACCCAAACAATGACTGTGTGCGAGTGACTAAGCTCATGGTATGAGGAGGAATGTAAACACACACACACACAACACACACACACACACAAACACACACACTTACTTTCTCTATCTATCTGAGTGGCCTGCACTAAGGATGACTATACTGTAGCCTCCTACCCCTGTCTATTTGGATTAGATCACCGACCCCTGTGTTCGATTGACCCTATAAGTGTCGATGATAATGATACGGGTTCATCAGAGCAGTTGACTCCTGACCTGCCTTGACTATAACCTTGGCCTTAGATTCAGTGGATGCTGACTATCTGTACAGACATCACATCCCTTGCTGTCTCTTCCTGGCCGGCTCCCCTCTCTCCACTGGGATTCTCTGCCTCTGACCCGATTACAGGGGCTGAGTCACCGGCTTACTAGTGCTCTTCCATGCCGTCCCTAGGAGGGGTGCGTCGTGCCACTCTTTTTTTTGCTATACTCGACTTGAGTGGGTTGAGTCACTGGCGTGATCTTCATGTCCGGGTTTTGCACCCCCTCAGAATCGTGCGGTGGAGGAGATCTTCGTGGGCTATGCTTCAGCCTTGTCTCAGGGTAGCAAGTTGGCGGTCTGTTGATATACCTATAGTGGTGTGGGGGCTGTGCTTTGGCAAAGTGGGTGAAGTTATAAAGTTTGCGAGGTTATATCCTGCCTGGTTGTCTCTGTCCGGGGTATTGTCAGACACCCCCCCGAAAGTCAATACTTTTTAGAGCCACCTTTTGCAGCAATTACAGCAACAGGTCTCTTGGGGTATGTCTCTATGAGCTTGGCACATCCAGCCAATGGGATTTTTGCCCATTCTTCAAGGAAAAACTGCTCTAGCTCCTTCAAGTTGGATGGGTTCCACTGGTATACATCAATCTTTAAGTCATACCACAGATTCTCAATTGGATCGAGTTCTGGGCTTGACTAGGCCAATCCAAGACATTTAAACCACTAGGGTGTTGCTTTAGCAGCATGCTTAGTGTCATTGTCCTGCTGGAAGGTGAACCTCTGTCCCAGTCTCAAATCTCTGGAAGACTCAAACAGGTTTTCCTCAAGAATTTCGATGTATTTAGCGCCATCCAACATTCCTTCAATTCTGACCAGTTTCCCAGTCCCTGCCGATGAAAAACATAGCCACAGCATGATCCTGCCACCACCATGCTTCACTGTGGGGATGGTGTTCTCGGGCTGATGAGAGGTGTTGTGTTTGTGTCAGACATAGCATTTTTCTTGATGGCCAAAAAGCTCAATTTTAGTCTCATCTAACCAGAGTACCTTCTTCCATATGATTGGGTGTCTCCCATATACCTTCTGGCGAACACCAAACGTGTTTGCTTATTTTTTTCTTTAAAAGCAATGGATTTTTTCTGACCACTCTTCTGTAAAGCCATGTCTTCAGTTCCTTCCGCTTCCACTGGATGTCACCAGTCTTTGGAATTTGGTTGAGGTTATTCCTTTGTGCAATGAAGAAGTAGGCCAACAAGGGACTGGGTACACTTTTGTGAAAGTTTGAATTTTATAGTATTTTTTTTTAACCTGACGCTCTGCATTTTCCTGGCAATTGGCCAGTTGAGACATTTGCGTCCCGCCCATCCCTAACTAGTTTTAATGCCCTCCTTGCCTGGTCCATGAGTTTTGGTGGGCGGCCCTCTCTTGGCAAGTTTCTTGTGGTGACATATTCTCTAAATCTTTTAATAATGGATTTAATTGTGTTTTTAATAACCCAACCCGGATCTGTACTTCTCCACAACTTTGTCCCTGACCTGTTTGGAGAGCTCATTGGTCTTCATGGTGCCGCTTGCTTGGAGGTGCCCCTTGCTTAACTTCTTTGGGACTGGGGGGCAGTATTGAGTAGCTTGGATAAAAAGGTGCCCAGAGTAAACTGCCTGCTACTCAGTCCTAAAAGCTAGAATATGCATATCATTAGTAGATTTGGATAGAAAACACTCTGAAATCTGAGTTTTGTAGTTTTTCAAGTCATTGCCTATCGAATATACCGTGTATATGGAGTCATATTGCACTTCCATGACATGGTACGAAAGCCAAAACAAACCAAGATGGGAAATATTATTGACATTACATTGCACTTTTTCACTGGCTGTCCCTCAGGTTGTGGCAGGAGGACACATATTTGGCTGCCAAAGCTGCAAATTTAGGCTTTTCACCCAATAAATATGAGATATTTTATAGTTTCAAATTCTTTGTACTGAATGATAATTTGGGGAAATAAATATTCTCTTAGATCTGAGTATTTTTCACAGTGTAATAGGAAATGCAGCTCTGTCTGTACCTCTCCCCTGGAGCAGAGTAAACACAGCCTGTCCTCTCTGGGCAGACAGGTTTGTCTGTGACGACCGGTCTCTATAGCCAGACTGTGCTCACTGAGTCTGTACCCAGTCAGTGTTTTCCTCAGTTTTCTATCAGTCACAGTGGTCAGATAGTCTGCCACCATGTACTGTCTGTTTAGGGCCAAATAGCCCTGAAGTTTACTTAGATTTTTTTGTGGTGTCTTTCCAATAGGTGATATATTTTTGTTTTTGTTTTGTGATGATTTGGTTGGGCCAGATTTTCTGAGTGCTGTCCTGAGACTCTATGGGGTTGGTGAACTGAGCCTCAGAACCAGCTGGCTGAGGGGACTCTTCTCTTGTTTCATCTCTTGACATTGTAGCTGTGTGATGGAATATTTTGTGGTCACTTGTTTTTAGATGGTTGTAAAATGTGATGGCTGTTTATTCGAGTAAGGAGGGGGTATTGGCCAAATTCTGCTCTACATACGTTATTTGGAGGTTTCCTTTCCACTTGCAATACAGTCTTGCAAAACTCTGCCTGCAGTATTTCGATTGGATGTTTGTTCCATTTGGTAAATTCATTGTCGGAGAGCTGATCCCATACTTCGCTGCCATGTAGAGCAATTGGTTCAATAACTGATTAGCCAGATTCTAATTGGAATTTTAATTATCTTTTTAATGGCATAGAATGCTCTTCTTGCTTTTGTCTCTCAGCTTGTTCACAGCCATGTGAAAGCTTCCTGTCTCGCTCATATTTAGTCCTGCATACGTGTAGTTTTTGGCGTGTTCTAATAGAACTGTGTCCAAATAGAATATATATTTGTCATCCAGATTTCTGGACCTTTTTTGGAATATCATTATATTGGTCAGAGCCCAGGTCTGAAATAACCTGTGCAGATGATCTAGATGCTGCTGTAACTCCTCCTTAGTGGGACACAGCAGCACCAGGTCATCTGCGTACAGCAGACACTTGATTTCAGTGTTGTGTAGGGTGATACCTGGTGCTGCTGATTCTTCTGTTTTTTGAGAATTCAATAATGTAGATGTTAAATAGTGTTGGACTTATTGGGCAACCCTGTTCCTCTCCACGTCTCTGAGAGAGGAAGTCTGTTTCCCTGGTGTCAATTTGAACAGCACTTTTGTGTTTAAGTGTACATTATTTTAATAACATCATATGTTTTCCCTCCAATACCACTTTCTATTAGTCTATAAAAATACCTTTGTGCCAAATTGAATCGAATGCTTTCTTGAAATCTACAAAACACGAGTAGATTGTGCCTTTGTTTTCGTTTACTTGTTTGTCAATTAGAGTGCGGGGGGGGTGTAATTGTGGTCTGTTGTAAAATAATCTGGCTAATCTGGCTTCTGCTCAGGACGCTGTGTTCATCAAAGAAATGATGTAGTCTGCTATTTATGATACTACAGAGAATAGTATCCCTCTGTAATTACACTACCAGTCAAAGGTTTTGACACCAATAAGAAGAAGAGACTTGATTGGGCCAAGAAACGCAAACAATGGACATTAGACTGGTGTAAATTTGTCCTTTGGTCTGGAGTCCAAGTTGGAGATTTTTGGTTCCAACCGCCGTCTCTTTGTGAGATGCGGTGTGGGTGAACGGATGATCTCCACATGTATTTCCCACTGTAAAGCATGGAGGGGGAGGTGTTATGATGTGGGGGTGCTTTGCTGGTAACACTGTCTGTGATTTATTTAGAATTCAAGGCACACTTAACCAGCATGGCAACCACAGCATTCTGCAGTGATATGATATCCCATCTGGTTTGTGCTTCGTGGGAATATCATTTGTATTTCAACAGGACAAATGTTATTGGTCACATACACAGGGTTAGCAGATGTTATTGGTCACATACACAGGGATAGCAGATGTTATTGGTCACATACACAGGGTTAGCAGATGTTATTGGTCACATACACATGGTTAGCAGATGTTATTGGTCACATACACATGGTTAGCAGATGTTATTGGTCACATACACATGGTTAGCAGATGTTATTGGTCACATACACATGGTTAGCAGATGTTATTGGTCACATACACATGGTTAGCAGATGTTATTGGTCACATACACATGGTTAGCAGATGTTAATGGTCACATACACATGGTTAGCAGATGTTATTGGTCACATACACATGGTTAGCAGATGTTAATGGTCACATACACATGGTTAGCAGATGTTAATGGTCACATACACATGGTTAGCAGATGTTATTAGTCACATACACATGGTTAGCAGATGTTAATGGTCACATACACATGGTTAGCAGATGTTATTGGTCACATACACATGGTTAGCAGATGTTATTGGTCACATACACATGGTTAGCAGATGTTATTGGTCACATACACATGGTTAGCAGATGTTATTGGTCACATACACATGGTTAGCAGATGTTATTGGTCACATACACATGGTTAGCAGATGTTATTGGTCACATACACATGGTTAGCAGATGTTATTGGTCACATACACATGGTTAGCAGATGTTATTGGTCACATACACATGGTTAGCAGATGTTATTGGTCACATACACATGGTTAGCAGATGTTATTGGTCACATACACATGGTTAGCAGATGTTATTGCGAGTGTAGCAAAACTTGTGCTTTTAGTTCCAACAGTGCAGCAATATCTAACAAGTAATATCTAACAATTCCAAAACAAATACGTAATGGAATAAGGAATGGAATAAGAATATATGAGCAATGACAGAGCGCCATAGGCTAAGATGCAATAGATAGTATAGAATACAGTATATACATATGAGATCAGTAATGTAAGATATGTAAACATGATTAAAGTGGCATTATTAAAGTGACTAGTGTTCCATTTATTAAAGTGGCCAATGATATCAAGTTTGTATGTAGGCAGCAGCCTCTCTGTGCTAGTGATGGCTGTTTAACAGTCTGATGGCCTTGAGATAGAAGCTGTTTTTCAGTCTCTCGGTCCCAGCTTTGATGCACCTGTACTGCACTGTTGCGCCTTCTTCACCACACTGTGTGGGTAGACCATTTCAGTTTGTCAGTGATGTGTACACCTTCTCCATCAATGTGGATAGGGGGTGCTCCCTCTGCTGTTTCCTGAAGTCCACACACCTCTAGACTGTGTAAGGGCTATTTTAGCAAGAAGGAAAGTGATGGAGTGCTGCATCAGATGACCTGGCCTCCACAATCCCCCGACCTCAACGAAACTGAGAAAATCAGCCAACAAGTACTTCAAGACAGTTGGAAAAGCATTCCAGGTGAAGCTGGTTGAGAAAATGCCAAGAATGTGCAAAGCTGGCATCAAGGCAAAGGGTGGCTATTTAAAGACTAAAAAATAAATATATTTTGATTTGTTAAACAGTTTTTTGGTTACTACATGATTCCATACTGTATGTGTTATTTTATAGATTTGATATCTTCACTATTATTCTAAATTGTAGAAAATAGTCAAACATAAAGAGAAACCCTTGAATGAGTAGATGCTCTAAAACCTTTGACCGGTAGTGTATGTGGATCAAATTTGTCTCCATCTTTATAGATTAGATTAAATACCTGCAGAGAGGAAAATGTTGAAGAGTTTGAGTATTGCAAATTTGAATTTGTGGTCTGTATATTTGATCATTTAATTTAAAATAACATCAGCACCACAGGCCTTTTTTTGGGTTAGAGAGTGCATAGTTTGTCCAATAAGTGGGGTATGCACAGGATTCTGACAGTCTTTGACTGCTGATTCAAGGATTTGTAATATTTCTTGTATACCCTTTTGATCTGGTCTCTTTGTATATTTGCTTTAGAGGTTTGCAAAGTTGTTTCTCCACATATCCCCATTTTGGATAGCCAATTCCTCATGATGAGGTTTGTTTAATTTATTACAATTCTCCCACAATTCCATCCAGCTGATTTCTAATGTGCTGTTCCTTTTTTGTTCTTAGGTTGTGTTTGTATTGCTTCAGTGTTTCCCCATATTGAAGGCCTATATTTTTGTTGTCTGGGTCTCTGTTTTTGATGAGATATATTTCTCAATAACTTTCTTAGATTTTCACAATAATTTTCAAACCATTTTCTGGTTTGCTATTATGTTTCTTTAGATTAGCCAAGGAGGCCTATTTGTCAAATATAACGTTTATGTTCCAAAGGGCCACATTTACACCTTTATTGCTGTAGGAAAATGTTAAGGCTAAAAAGTTGTCCATGAGATATTGTATTTTTTGGCTACTAATTGCTTTTTGGTAGATTTCTGTACTGTTTGCACTCCATCTATAGGCCTGTTTAGTACCATGTCATTTATTGGGCCGTGATGCTTCATGTTTGGGTTCTGCTCTTCTCAGATACACTGTGATTTTACTGTGGTCTGAGAGAGGTGTTAGTGGACTGACTGTGAAGGCTCTGAGAGAGGTGTTAGTGGGCTGACTGTGAAGGCTCTGAGAGAGGTGTTAGTGGGCTGACTGTGAAGGCTCTGAGAGACTCTGGGTTTAGGTCGGTGAGGAAGTAGTCTACAGTGCTGCTGCCAAGGGATGAGCTGTAGGTTGACCTACCAAAAGAGTCCCCTCTCAGCCTACCATTGACTATGTACAGACCCAGTGTCCAACACAGCTTCACGAGCTGTACTCCGTTTTAGTTTCTCACTTTGTTTCTGGGCGGGTATGTGGGGAGAGAAAGTTTGTCGCTTCCTGGTAGGTGTTTGTCCCCATGACTGTTAATAGTGTTTAGTTATTCTGCTGTTCTAGCATTCAGGTCTCCACAGACCAGTACATTGCCTTGGGCCTGAAAGTGACTCATCTCCCCCTCTAGAATGGAGAAACTCTCATCATTGAAGTAGGGTGACTCTGAGGGGGGAATGTATGTGGCGCAGAAGAAGACGTCTTTATCTGTCTGATTTTTAACCAGATAAAGAAGTCTCCTGTTTTGATCAATTCGATTGAATATGTTATTTCAGATTTATACCATATTAGCATTCCCCCCGAGTCTCTGCCCTGTCTGATTCCTTTTAATTTAGTGGATGGTACGATTATCTCCCTATAACCTAGTGGACAGCCAGTGGATGGTATGATTATCTCCCTATAACCTAGTGGACAGCCAGTGGATGGTATGATTATCTCCCTATAACCTAGTGGACAGCCAGTGGTTGGTATGATTATCTCCCTATAACCTAGTGGACAGCCAGTGGACACATCACCTCTGCACCATGTTTCCTGTAGTACTACAATATCAACATCATCAATTTCTTTCAGGAAGTCTGGGTTTCTGCTCTTTAGCCCAAAAGCAGAGAACTTTGAACCTTGTAAATTCCAACATGTAAAAGTATTTCAGAACCGTTTTTTCTGTATCTTCAAAATGACATAAACAGGTCTGCCTGCCGGGCTGTGGCTCCTCCAAGTGTGGGTCTGCGGTGGGGGGGGGGCCTTGTCTGGGTGGGTCTGAAGCTGGGCTGTGGTGGTCTGTGCTGCGCTGGCTGTGGTGGGCATTGAGGGTTGTGGTATGGTCATGGATGGGGGGTCCAGGGTAGTGGTCCAGGGTGTTGTCTCCTGTACAGGTGAACATGGTCATAGAGACAGTCCAGATCGAGGGTGGGGTGGTGGGCCAGGTCACAGTGCACAGTCCAGGGAGAGGCTGGCGTTTATTCTTTGTATTGTGGCAGGATGGAAGTCCTTCCTCTGTAGAAGGGTTGACACCATGATCCTTGAGTTGGGGATGATTGTGGAGGCCTTCTCGATCACTCCCCGTAGTGAAGTCGCCACCCTCTCCTGCTGAGCACGCAGGTCGTTGCTTCCGGTGTGTATGATTATGTGGCTTGGCGACCCGAGATGGGCCTTATCAAGCAGCTCCATGGCACTCTGCGTTGTTGGGCACCACACCTTTCTCCTTTTGTGTCCAGGGAAAAGTATATTCTCCTGAACAAAGTTTCCATTTGAGTTCATCAACAGGACGATTTCAGCCAGTGTTTCTTCTGGACTGGAGGGGGCAGAGGGGGGACTGGTGGGTGTTGGAGCTGGGGTGTGGCTGGTCTGTGCCGCTGTCAGTGGGAGGCTGTTCTGTGGGCTGGAGGGAGGCGTGCAGCAGGCAGGGCTGGGGAAGCCTGGCTGGTTGATCTGGTCTCCTCTGCTGTGTGAGGGCAGGTCATATAGTGGTGATCTAGCTGCTCCTGCAGCCTGTCCTCTGTTCTCTTTCTCTCCTGCAGCTCCTCTCTTAGTGTGGTCAGATCATTATTACTGTTCTGACTGTCTTTTTGGAGCTCTCTCACCTCCTTTGTTAGATCAGCCAGCTCTCCCTTGAGTCCGTCTCTCTCTTGCTGAACCTCTTTCAGCTGAGTTGCAAGGCTGCTGTCCTGCTCTGTCCGCACCTTGGTTAGGTGCTCCTCTAAGCTGTGGTTGTCTGGTGGCTGTTTGCTCATGCTTTCCCTCAGCAGGACCACCTCCCCCTCCAGTTTGGTGAACTCATCCCTCATGGCAGCCATGGAGCCTGCCCTGCTCTGCACTCTGCACTCTCCTCCTGGGGCATGTCCTCCACTATGATGGGAAGAGAGGTGCTGCATGTACCCTTTTGGGTGGGGAGAGTGGGGGTGAGGGTGGTGCTGGTAGAGTTTGCCTTGTGAAAGGGCATGGTGTCCTTCTCTCTCTCTGCTCTCTCCTTAATGGTCTGAAAGTCGGTTTCAATCAGCCTAAGGTTACCTTGCACCATGACAGCCCCAGTCTTGTAGAGGGTGATTGTTATCAAGGTGCTGTCAGGGTCATCTGTCTCTTTGACTTTCAGCGTCCACCCATTACAGGTTCCCTCTTTCTTTATGGATGGGTAGTGACAGCAGAAAGCTGAGCTCCATGCATTTGGCTGGTCAGTGAGAAAGATGAGACTCCTCACGTCACAATTTATGTAGAGGTCTTCGAAAAGGGTTTCTGGCCTCCCCTTAAGTAGTTTCTGTTTAAAAGCTTTCATCGTTATGTCATTTTTGGCCTCAGGAGGGTAGAGAAAGGAATGAGTGCTGAGGGGGAGTGGGGACAGGGAGCCTGTGGGCTCTGCTGCTGCTACTCTGTTCTGCTGCACCATTTCAATCAGCTTTGTTTGTCTGCTGCTGTTGTTAGCTAGCTTTAATTTCGCCCACAAACCAGCAAAAAGAATGAAACAATATTCTCTCAAAAAAAACTGAAGATATGTTCCACATTAGTTTGGTCATTTGATGTACGTAGTTGTATTAAGTCCCCTTTCTATGTTTGTTCTAGCAACATTTTTCTGGCTAGTTTGGTAGCCTGATGGCTAGGTTTTTGTTGTGTAGCTAGCTAGTGAGAGTTAATACTTGTTCATGTAAAGCGCAAAGTTTTTACCTATTCTGATTGAATACAGTTGTTGTTCATCACTTCTGGTCTTGAATTCTTTTTAGATCTGAGTGTTTAAAAAAACTACAGGGAAATAAACAAGGAGTTTACGTTGAGCATGCCTGTAGCTCTCTCTCTACTCCCTCTCTACTCCCTGTCTCTTCTCCCTCTCTCTACTCTCTCTCTACTCTCTCCACATCTACTCCCTCTCGCTACTCCCTCTCTCTATTCTCTACTCTCTACTCCCTCTCTCTACTCTCTCTCTACTCTCTCCCTATCTACTCCCTCTCTCTACTCCCTCTCTCTCCTCTCTCTCTACTCCCTCTCTCTACTCTCTCTCTACTCTCTCCCTATCTACTCCCTCTCTCTACTCTCTACTCCCTCTCTCTACTCTCTACTCTCTCTCTACTCTCTACTCTCTCTCTCTACTCTCTCTATTCTCTCTCTACTCTCTACTCCCTCTCTCTACTCTTCCTCTACTCCCTTTCCCTACTCTCTCTCTATTCTCTCTCTACTCTCTCTCTACTCTCTCTTTGCTCTCTCTATACTATCTCTACCCTCTCTCTCCTCCCTCTCTCTATCTACTCTCTCTACTCCCTCTCTCAATTCTCTCCCTACTCTCTCCCTACTCCCTATCCCTCCTCTCTCTCTACTCCCTCTCTCTCTCTACTGCCTCTCTCTACTCTCTACTCCCTCTCTACTCTCTCTCTACTCCCTCTCTCTCTCTACTCCTTCTCTCTACTCTCTACTCCCTCTCTCTACTCTCTTCTCCCTCTCTCTACTCTCTACTCCCTATCTCTACTCTCTCCACTCTCTCTAGTTTCACTCTACTCTCTCTCTACTCACTCTACTCCCAATCTCTACTCTCTCTCTCCTCCCTCTCTACGCTCTCTTCACTCTCTTTAGTTCCTCTCTCTCTACTCCTCTCTCTCAACCCTCTCACTCTCTCCTCTCTCTCTCTACTCTCTCTCCTCTCTCTCTATCCCTCTCTCCCTCTCTCTACTCTCTACTCCCTATCTCTCCCTCTCTACTCTCTACTCCCTCTCTCTACTCTCTACTCTATTCTCTCTCTATTCTCTCTCTACTCTCCTCTCTCTACTCTTCCTCTACACCCTTTCCCTACTCTCTCTCTATTCTCTCTCTACTCTCTCTCTACTCTCTCTTTGCTCTCTCTATACTATCTCTACCCTCTCTCTCCTCCCTCTCTCTATCTACTCTCTCTACTCCCTCTCTCAATTCTCTACCTACTCTCTCCCTACTCCCTATCCCTCCTCTCTCTCTACTCCCTCTCTCTCTCTACTGCCTCTCTCTACTCTCTACTCCATCTCTACTCTCTCTCTCTACTCCCTCTCTCTCTCTACTCCTTCTCTCTACTCTCTACTCCCTCTCTCTACTCTCTACTCCCTATCTCTACTCTCTCCACTCTCTCTAGTTTCACTCTACTCTCTCTCTACTCACTCTACTCCCTCTCTCGACTCTCCATACTCTCTCTCTCCTCCCTCTCTACTCCCTCTCTTCACTCTCTTTAGTTTCGCTCTACTCTTTCTCTACTCTCTCTACTCCCAATCTCTACTCTCTCTCTCCTCCCTCTCTACGCTCTCTACTCTCTCTCTCCTCTCTCTCTACTCCCTCTCTCAACCCGCTCTCTCTACTCCCTCTCTCTACTCTCTGAACTTCTCTCTCTCTCCTCTCTCTCTCCTCTCTCTCCACTCCCTCTCTCTAGTTTGGCTCTACTCTCTCTCCTCTCTCTCTACTCCCTCTCTTCACTCTCTCTAGTTTCGCTCTACTCTCTCTCTCTACGCTCTCTACGCTCTCTACTCCCTCTCTCTACTCTCCCTCTACTTTCTCTCTTCTCTCTCTACTCTCTCTACTCCCTCTCTCAACTCTCTCTCTCTACTCCCTCTCTCAACTCTCTCTCTCTACTCCCTCTCTTCTCTCTGTCTACTCTCTCTCTCCTCTCTCTCCACTCTCTCTCTCTCCTCTCTCTCTACTCTCTCTCTCCTCTCTCTCTCCTCTCTCTCCTCTCTCTCTACTCTCTCTCTACACCCACTCTCTACTCCCTCTCTCTATTCTCTCTCTCTTCTCTCTGTCTACTCTCTCTCTCTCTCTCTCTACCCTCTCTCCTCTCTCTACCCTCTCTCTACTCTCTCTCTACTCCCTCTCTCTACTCTCTGTTCTCTCTGTCTA
>NC_088418.1:12995482-13020482 GCF_034236695.1 Oncorhynchus nerka
ATAAAAAAACCTAGACCAGACTAAACACATAAATCCCCCATGTCACACCCTGACCTAACCAAAATAATAAAGAAAACAAAGATAACTAAGGCCAGGCGTGACACACACACACACACACACACACATACACATACATATACAGACATATACATACAAACACACACATATATAGACACAAACACACCTATATACACACACACATAAACACATACACACACATGCAGACAAATACACACATACATACATATATAAATACACACCCACACATACATACATATATACACACACACATATAGATACAAACACACATGTACACACACATAACACGCACACACATAGACACACACACAGGCAAATACACACATACATACACATACACACATATACACCCACACATATACACCCACACATACATGCACAAACATACACACACATATAGACAGAAACACATATAGACACACACACACACACACACACACACACACACACACACACACACACACACACACACACACACACACACACACACACACACACACACACACACATACATATAGACACACACACACACGTATACACACATATATACACACACACACACATATAGACACACACACACATACATATAGACACACACACACACACATATACACACACATACACACACACACATATAGACACACACACACACACATATAGACACACACACACATATACACACACATACACACACACACACACACACACACATATAGACACACACACACATACATATAGACACACACACATATACACACATATATACACACACACACACATATACACACACATACACACACACACATATAGACACACACACACACACATATAGACACACACACACATATACACACACATACACACATACACACACATATACACACATATATACACACATACACATATACACACACATTTACACACATATACACACACATATACACACACACACACACACACACCAAACTGAAACCCCACGGGAAACCTGCTACATGCCCTGGACCATTTTTAAAAACACATTTTTTAATTCATACTTCTAAGTGCTATCCTCTGGCAATATAATGTACATCTTGTTGTTTATGTTTTTAACCAAATAAATTAAATTAAATGCCATGTATTCTTTCAATGTTCTCTATACAGAACAACTTTCCCATCCAGGGCTAATTGATAGACTGTGTGGTATCACACTATGCCCTTACTGGCATCTGGGCTAGTGACTGTTCTCATCCATAGTACATACTCTGCCAGACAGAGTCTCATCCATAGTGCATACTCTGTCAGACAGTCTCATCCATAGTACATACTCTGCCAGACAGAGTCTCATCCATAGTACATACTCTGCCAGACAGAGTCTCATCCATAGTACATACTCTGCCAGATAGAGTCTCATCCATAGTACATACTCTGCCAGACATCGTCTCATCCATAGTGAATACTCTGCCAGACAGAGTCTCATCCATAGTACATACTCTGCCAGACAGTCTCATCCATAGTACATACTCTGCCAGACAGAGTCTCATCCATAGTACATACTCTGCCAGATAGAGTCTCATCCATAGTACACACTCTGCCAGACAGAGTCTCATCCATAGTGCATACTCTGTCAGACAGTCTCATCCATAGTACATACTCTGCCAGACAGAGTCTCATCCATAGTACATACTCTGCCAGACAGAGTCTCATCCATAGTACATACTCTGCCAGACATCGTGTCATCCATAGTGAATACTCTGCCAGACAGAGTCTCATCCATAGTACATACTCTGCCAGACAGTCTCATCCATAGTACATACTCTGCCAGACAGAGTCTCATCCATAGTACATACTCTGCCAGATAGAGTCTCATCCATAGTACATACTCTGCCAGACAGTCTCATCCATAGTGCATACTCTGCCAGATAGAGTCTCATCCATAGTACATACTCTGCCAAACAGAGTCTCATCCATAGTACATACTCTGTCAGAGAGAGTATGGACAGATTAGTAGTGGACACACACACTCATTAATTAATTATGTAGATGTTGTCTGGCTAATCTGCAGCTTTCGATAGCCTAGGGTTGGCACGCCGATTTCTATTCCAGCTCTAACTGTGGATAGAAAGAGAGATGGCCAGACCAGCAGAACAGCATCACAAACCTCCACATTTTTACAGCAAACGTCAAATAGACAACACCAGAGTCAAATAGTTGTAGAAGTATGTCACTGTCACACCCTGATCTGTTTCACATGTCTTTGTGTTTGTCTCCACCCCCCGCCAGGTGTCTCCCATCTCCCCTCATTATCCCCTGTGTTCTCCGTTTGTCTGTTGCCAGTTTGTTTTGTTCGTCAAGCCTACCAGCGGGTTTTCCCCTTGCCCCTGTTTGTTTTCTAGTTCCTATTTTCCTGGTTTTGACCATTTCCCCTGCCCCTGCACCTGACCCTGACCCTGACCCAGATCCTGCCCCCGACCCTGACCCTGTCCCTGTCCCTGCCCCTACCCCTGCCCCTGCCCCTGCCCCTACCCACATTTACATTTATATTTAAGTCATTTAGCAGACGCTCTTATCCAGAGCGACTTACAAATTGGTGCGTTCACCTTATGACATCCAGTGGAACAGCCACTTTACAATAGTGCATCTAAATCTTTTAAGGGGGTGAGAAGGATTACTTTATCCTATCCTAGGTATTCCTTAAAGAGGTGGGGTTTCAGGTGTCTCCGGAAGGTGGTGATTGACTCCGCTGTCCTGGCGTCGTGAGGGAGTTTGTTCCACCATTGGGGGGCCAGAGCAGCGAACAGTTTTGACTGGGCTGAGCCAGGGACAGGCTCCTGCCCCTGCCCCTGCCCCTGTCCCTGCCCCTGCCCCTGTCCCTGTCCCTGCCCCTGTCCCTGCCCCT
Source organism: Oncorhynchus nerka (assembly GCF_034236695.1). NCBI lineage: Eukaryota > Metazoa > Chordata > Actinopteri > Salmoniformes > Salmonidae > Oncorhynchus > Oncorhynchus nerka. The sequence goes on from NC_088418.1 coordinate 12,998,397, forward strand.
GCCCCTGCCCCTGTCCCTGTCCCTGTCCCTGCCCCTGCCCCTGCCCCTGCCCCTGCCCCTGCCCCTGCCCCTCACCAATATACACTGCTCAAAAAAATAAAGGGAACACAATGTAACTCCAAGTCAATCACACTTCAGTAAAATCAAACTGTCCACTTAAGAAGCAACACTGATTGACAATAAATGTCACATGCTGTTGTGCAAATGGAATAGACAACAGGTGGAAATTATGCCCCTGCCCCTGTCCCTGTCCCTGTCCCTGCCCCTGCCCCTGCCCCTGTCCCTGCCCCTGCCCCTGCCCCTGTCCCTGTCCCTGTCCCTGCCCCTGTCCCTGCCCCTGCCCCTGTCCCTGTCCCTGCCCCTGCCCCTGTCCCTGTCCCTGCCCCTGCCCCCTGCCCCTGTCCCTGACCCTGCCCTGTCCTGCCCCTGCCCCTGTCCCTGTCCCTGCCCCTGTCCCTACCCCTGCCCTGTCCCTACCCCTGCCCCTGCCCCTGTCCCTGTCCCTGCCCTGTCCCTACCCCTGCCCCTGTCCCTACCCCTGCCCCTGTCCCTGTCTCTACCCCTGCCCCTGTCCCTGCCCCTGCCCCTGTCCCTGCCCCTGCCCCCTGTCCCTGCCCCTGTCCCTGTCCCTGTCCCTGACCCTGCCCCTGCCCCTGACCCTGTCCCTGACCCAGACCCAGACCCAGATCCTGCCCCTGACCCTGTCCCTGACCCAGACCCAGATCCTGCCCCTGCCCCAGACCCTGACCCTGACCTCTCCCTGCCCTGACCCTGAGACTGCCTGCCATTCTGTACCTTTAAGACTCTGATCTGGATTACTGACCTCTCCCTGCCCTTGACCTGTCGTTTTGCCTGCCCCCTGTTCTAGTAATACACCTTTGTTACTTCGACACTGTCTGCACCTGGGTCTTCCCTAAAACGTGATAGTCACATCCGTTTGTGCTGTTGTCTAATCCATTGACGTTGTCAAGGCGAACGTTTTTGACGTTACAATTACATTACAATTACATTACAATTCCATTAGAAGCTGGCAAGACAGCAGTAACAGACGGGCACCCAGGCTACTGGCCAGCATGATATAATCAGCATATTCTGAACAGGTCCAACCCATAGAGATTTCTAAATGGCCTAGCCCCATCTAGACTGTATATGTGCTCTTACCCCCTCACTATCTAGACTGTATATGTGCCCTTACCCCCTCTCTATCTAGACCAGGGGTGTCAAAGTCAAATGGACGGAGGGCCAAATAAAAAAATCAGCTACAAGACGAGGGCCGGACTGTTCGAATGTTCATTGAAAAATTTTTAAATGACGCATATAGTCTAGTGAACCTAATTGAACCTACTGAAAACCTAACAAATATATTACAATATGATCAGATAAATAAAGCAATATTTTCTTATGGCTCTGTCAGTAATCTTTAATTTTCAACAGACACAAAAGACAAATTTCCTTTATATAAATATCCCCATAACATGAACATTAAATGAAAGAAACCGGTATTCAAGGCACCATCAGTAGACTATATTTTCTATTTTAGCAAAAGTGGGCTAAATTTACTTCAAAGAAAAAACAATAATAGCAATTTTCTATCATCCACTCAACTGAAATATTTTTAAAATATAATTGGATTGAAATACAAAAAATAAAGTGCAAAAATCTATTAATCAAAAACAACACTTTGTTTAAGGAGAAGTAACATGCAGTGAAAACAAATATTAAATTTTAACTTTTAAACTTGAACTGAGTAAAAACTCTAAATATGTGATTGCACAGTAATGTTCACTTGTTTGAGGTTGAGGTGATACTTGGTGGTGTCCCATCTTTTCCACAAGTTCATCAATGTTCGGTAAGGCTCTGAGCTGAAGAAATCCTCAGAATTGAGTGGAGGTGTTCAGCAGTAAGTCGACTTCTGTGTGATGTTTTGTTCAGGTTCATCAAAGAAAACAGTTGTTCACACAGGTATGTGCTGCCAAACATAGACAACGTTTGAGCAGCCTGGATGCGCAGCTGGGGCATTGTGCCGGGGAGGAAACGGGCGAACTCCGCAGCACCCACTGCCGCATATTTTGCCCTCAGTGCATCATTGCATTGGAGGTCAATCAACTCCATTTGGAGGTTTGGTGGTGAGCTTTCACGTCAACAGCAAATGGGTTACCTGTTCCAACCTGCTTTTTGTGCTTCAAAGTCAGCAAATCGGCGTCGAAAGTCAGCGGCAAGCATACCTATTTTATCAGCCAACTGTGTGCTCGGGAACGCACTGGTAGAGAGCTTCTCTTTCATGGTCTGGCAGCTGGGAAAGTGGCTCAAATTTTCTTTCCGCATCTGCGTCTCCCACAGAGTCAGTTTGGTTTTAAATGCCTTCACTGTACTGTACATATCAGAGATGACACGATCCCGACCCTGCAGCTGCAAGTTTATTGCATTCAGATGACTCGTAATGTCACACAGAAAAGCCATTTCACACAGAAACATTTCGTCTCGGAGTTGTGTTGTGTCTTTCCCTTTGCTGTCCAGAACAGACAAATCTCCTCACGAAGCTCGAAACATCTTTGAAGCACCTTTCCTGGCTTAGCCATCGCACCTCTGTGTGATAAGGCAAATCACCATGCTCCGTTTCTAACTCCGTCAGAAATGCCTTGAACTGGCGGTGATTCAAACCTTTGGCTCTGATAAAGTTAACTGTGCGCGTGATGATGCTCATTACATGCTCCATTTTCAAGGCTTTACCGCACAACGCTTCCTGGTGTATGATACAATGATAAGCTGTCAGCTCACCTGTCGCGTTTTCCTCTTGCATCTTTTCCCGTATCTTCGCCACCAGTCCGCTCCTGTGTCCACACATCGCAGGTGCTCCGTCGGTTGTCAAACCCACGAGTTTTTCCCAAGGCAGCTCCATCTCATTTTACACATCTTGACACCTCTTCATACAAATCATGCCCCGTAGTTGTGCCATGCATAGGACGTAAAGCCAAAAACTCCTCTGTCACGCTTAGGTTGGAGTCCACTCCGCGGATGAAAATTGACAACTGGGCAATGTCAGAAATGTCGGTGCTCTCATCCACAGCCAAGGAATATGCAATAAAATCTTTTCCCTTTTTCACAAGCTGCTCTTTTAGATTGATGGACAACTGGTCTACTCTCTCGGCAATGGTGTTTCTGCTCAGACTCACATTTAAAAAGAGTTGCCTTTTTCTGGGCAAACTTCGTCACAAACTTTAATCATGCAGTTTTTGATGAAATCCCCTCCGTAAATGGCCGGGCTGATTTAGCGATCTCTTCTGCCAAAATAAAACTGGCCTTGACAGCAGCCTGGCCTTGTGATTTGGCTTTTTTGAACAGAGCCTGTCGAGATTTGAGGCCTCGTTTTAATTCCTCTGCCTTTTGTAGCCTTTGTTCCATGTCCATATTCTTGTTTTTGTCCGCGTGTTTCGTTTCATAATGTCGTCTCAGATTATACTCTTTCAGTACCGCCACACTTTCTCCACACAGAAGACACACAGGTTTTCCAGCTACCTTCGTGAACATATACTCCGACTCCCACCTTGTTTGAAACCCCCGGTTCTCAGTATCCACCTTCCGTTTTGCCATTTTTGATGGGTATCTGAAAGTTAATTTTACTGTGATGCTGACGACTGCTGTGCCAATAAATATTGAAATGAAGCAGCCTACTGCTCGTCACCTTTGCATTGTGGGAAATGTAGTATTGGTGCGTGTAAAGATCTGCGGGCTGCCGGGCTACTGGCCAGTTCTAATAATAAATCAAGATCATCCCAGGGGCCGTAAAAACCTTCTTGCGGGCAGGATGTGGCCAACCTTGACTCTGACATATGTGATCTAGACTGTATACGTGCCCTTACCCCTCACTATCTAGACTGTATATGTGCCCTTACCCCCTCTCTATCTAGACTGTATATGTGCCCTTACCCCTCACTATCTAGACTGTATATGTGCCCTTACCCCTCACTATCTAGACTGTATATGTGCCCTTATCCCCTCTCTATCTAGACTGTATATGTGCCCTTACCCCCTCACTATCTAGACTGTATATGTGCCCTTACCCCCTCACTATCTAGACTGTATATGTGCCCTTACCCCTCACTATCTAGACTGTATATGTGCCCTTACCCCCTCACTATCTAGACTGTATATGTGCCCTTACCCCTCACTATCTAGACTGTATATGTGCCCTTACCCCTCACTATCTAGACTGTATATGTGCCCTTACCCCTCACTATCTAGACTGTATATGTGCCCTTACCCCTCACTATCTAGACTGTATATGTGCCCTTACCCCTCACTATCTAGACTGTATATGTGCCCTTACCCCTCACTATCTAGACTGTATATGTGCCCTTAACCCCTCACTATCTAGACTGTATATGTGCCCTTAACCCCTCACTATCTAGACTGTATATGTGCCCTTACCCCCTCACTATCTAGACTGTATATGTGCCCTTACCCCCTCACTATCTAGACTGTATATGTGCCCTTAACCCCTCACTATCTAGACTGTATACGTGCCCTTAACCCCTCACTATCTAGACTGTATATGTGCCCTTACCCCTCACTATCTAGACTGTATATGTGCCCTTACCCCTCTCTATCTAGACTGTATACGTGCCCTTACCCCTCACTATCTAGACTGTATATGTGCCCTTAACCCCTCACTATCTAGACTGTATATGTGCCCTTACCCCCTCACTATCTAGACTGTATATGTGCCCTTACCCCCTCACTATCTAGACTGTATATGTGCCCTTACCCCTCTCTATCTAGACTGTATATGTGCCCTTACCCCCTCACTATCTAGACTGTATATGTGCCCTTACCCCTCACTATCTAGACTGTATATGTGCCCTTACCCCCTCACTATCTAGACTGTATATATGCCCTTACCCCCTCTCTATCTCTATCTAGACTGTATATGTGCCCTTACCCCCTCTCTATCTAGACTGTATATGTGCCCTTACCCCTCACTATCTAGACTGTATATGTGCCCTTACCCCCTCTCTATCTAGACTGTATATGTGCCCTTACCCCCTCACTATCTAGACTGTATATGTGCCCTTACCCCCTCTCTATCTAGACTGTATATGTGCCCTTACCCCCTCTCTATCTAGACTGTATACGTACATGTAGATACCAGTCTCATCAATATAGATAGTAGATAACTTTCTCACCAATATACACTGCTCAAAAAAATAAAGGGAACACAATGTAACTCCAAGTCAATCACACTTCAGTAAAATCAAACTGTCCACTTAGGAAGCAACACTGATTGACAATAAATGTCACATGCTGTTGTGCAAATGGAATAGACAACAGGTGGAAATTATAGGCAATTAGCAAGACACCCCCAATAAAGGAGTGGTTCTGCAGGTGGTGACCACAGACCACTTCTCATATCCTATGCTTCCTGGCTGATGTTTTGGTCACTTTTGAATGCTGGCCGTGGTAGCATGAGTGGTAGCATGAGACGGAGTCTACAACCCACACAAGTGGCTCAGGTAGTGCAGCTCATCCAGGATGGCACATCAATGCAAGCTGTGGCAAGAAGGTTTGCTGTGTCTGTCAGCGTAGTGTCCAGAGCATGGAGGCGCTACCAGGAGACAGGACAGTACATCAGGGACGTGGAGGAGGCCGTAGGAGGGCAACAACCCAGCAGCAGGACCACTACCTCCGCTTTTGTGCAAGGAGGAGCAGGAGGAGCACTGCCAGAGCCCTGCAAAATGACCTCCAGCAGGCCACAAATGTGCATGTGTCTGCTCAAACGGTCAGAAACATACTCCATGAGGGTGGTATGAGGGCCCGACTTCCACAGGTGGGGGTTGTGCTTACAGCCCAACACCGTGCAGGACTTTTGGCATTTGCCAGAGAACACCAAGATGGTGGCATTTATTTGGGGGGCCGCACAGCCCTCCATGTGCTCGCCAGATGTAGCCTGTACCGAGATGAGATCCTCAGACCCCTTGTGAGACCATATGCTGGTGCGGTTGGCCCTGGGTTCCTCTTAATGCAAGACAATGCTAGACCTCATGTGGCTGGAGTGTGTCAGCAGTTCCTGCAAGAGGAAGGCATTGATGCTATGGACTGGCCCGCCTGTTCCCCAGACCTGAATCCAATTGAGCACATTTGGGACATCATGTCTCGCTCTATCCACCAACGCCACGTTGCACCACAGACTGTCCAGGAGTTGGCGGATGCTTTAGTCCAGGTCTGGGAGGAGATCCCTCAGGAGACCATCCGCCACCTCATCAGGAGTATGCCCAGGCGTTGTAGGGAGGTCACACAGGCACGTGGAGGCCACACACACTAATGAGCCTCATTTTGACTTGTTTTAAGGACATTACATTATAATATTATTCTCACTCACAGAGATGTGCTTTTTCAGAAAAATGGAGCCTTGAGCTCTCAAAAACACATTTCATCCAATGTCTTCTGAAGCTGGTCCATAAGGACGCTACACTCCTTCACCCATCCAATTATCTTGTTGTTCTCTCTCTTCTTTCACATCAATGTGTTTTTCTCTCGGCCTTGATAAGTCATGTTTGATTCAAGAGTACTTCAGCCGTTTCCTCAGGATGGAACATTTACTTATCTCTTCCCTCTCTCTCTTCCCTCTCTCTTCCCTCTCTCTTCCCTCTCTCTTCCCCCTCTCTTCCCTCTCTCTCTTCCCTATCTCTTCCCTCTCTCTCTTCCCTCTCTCTTCCCTCTCTGTTCCCTCTCTGTTCCCTCTCTGTTCCCTCTCTCTTCCCTCTCTGTTCCCTCTCTGTTCCCTCTCTCTTCCCTCTCTGTTCCCTCTCTGTTCCCTCTCTCTCTTCCCCTTCTCTTCCCTCTCTCGCTTCCCTCTCTCTCTTCCCTCTCTCTCTTCCCTCTCTCTTCTCTCTCTCTTCCCTCTCTGTTCCCTCTCTGTTCCCTCTCTCTTCCCTCTCTGTTCCCTCTCTCGCTTCCCTCTCTCTCTTCCCTCTCTCTTCCCTCTCTCGCTTCCCTCTCTCTCTTCCCTCTCTGTTCCCTCTCTCTTCCCTCTCTGTTCCCTCTCTCTTCCCTCTCTCTTCCCTCTCTCTTCCCTCTCTCTTCTCTCTCTCTTCCCTCTCTCTCTTCCCTCTCTCTTCCCCCTCTCTCTTCCCTCTCTGTTCCCTCTCTCTTCCCTCTCTGTTCCCTCTTGCTTCCCTCTCTCTCTTCCCTCTCTCTTCCCTCTCTGTTCCCTCTCTCTTCCCTCTCTCTCTTCCCTCTCACTTCCCTCAATCTCTTCTCACTATCCTCCCTTTACCCCTCACCCCTTTGTCTCCCCTCTGAATGAATCAATGAAAACATCATCACCTGGTGGGACATACAGGTGGGGATGTGACGGGCGTGGTGACATTCAACAGCCAATCCCTGAACGAGGGGCAGAACCACTGGGCTGTGAAGTCACAACACTTTGGGTACCCTTATTAAAGTCTGTGTCTGTCTAGGACTTCCTGAAAGGGCAGGCTGAGAGTTTGGTTTGGAACATGGGGAGGAGGAAACAGAGGTAAGTAGTAGACTGACTGAATCAAATGGAGGAGAGCAAGTGAGGGGATTAGGAGAGGAGATGAGATGAGATGAGATGAGAGGAGAGGAGAGGAGGACGGAAGGGCTGGAATGTATGGAGAGAGAAGGGGAGAGTGGTGGGGTGGTGAAGAGAGAGAGAGAGAGAGAGAGAGAGCAATGGGGTGTTCACATTCAATACCTCAGTGACAGGAGAAGAAAGGGATGAGGAGATGAGTGACAGAGGGATGGGAGAGGAGAGGCAGAGAGGTATGGAGAGAGGGATGGGGGAGGAGAGGCAGAGAGGGATGGGAGAGGCAGAGAGGTATGGAGAGAGGGATGGGAGAGGAGAGGCAGAGAGGTATGGAGAGAGGGATGGGGAGGAGAGGCAGAAAGGGATGGGAGAGGCAGAGAGGGATGGAGAGAGGGATGGGGAGGAGAGGCAGAGAGGGATGCAGGGAGAGAATGAGGGGGGAGGAGAGGCAGAGAGGGATGGGGGAAAGCTACGAGAGGTGGTAAATTAGGATTTAGTGTTTCATCGCCTTTGTTTCTTAGAGAGAGGAGGTAGAATGAAAGAGTAGGACTGTGGTCTAAATGAAGCTGTTCACAGTCTGTTTATGGACAGGAAATCATTACAAAATGTGTCAAGAGGGGTGCTGCCATCTCTCTCTCTCTCTCTCTCTCTTCCTCTCTCTCTCTCTCTCTGTCTCTGTCTCTGTCTCTCTCTCTCTCTGTCTCTCCCCCTCTCTCTCTCTCTCTCTCTCTCTCTCTCTCTTCCCCCCTCTCTCAATTGTCAATTCAATTCAAGGGCTTTATTGGCATGGGAAACATTGCCAAAGCAAGTGAGGTAGATCATATATAAAGTGGATATATAAAGTGAAATAAACAATAAAAAGTAACAGCAAACATTACACATACAGAAGTTTCAAAACAATAAAGACATTACAAATGTCATATTATATATACAGTGTTTTAACAATGTACAAATGGTAAAGGACACAAGATAAAATAAATAAGCATAAATATGGGTTGTATTTACAATGGTGTGTGTTCTTCACTGGTTGCCCTTTTCTCGTGGCAACAGGTCACAAATCTTGCTGCTGTGATGGCACACTGTGGAATTTCACCCAGTAGATATGGGAGTTTTTCAAAATTGGATTTGTTTTCGAATTCTTTGTGGATCTGTGTAATCTGAAGGAAATATGTCTCTCTAATATGGTCATACATTGGGCAGGAGGTTAGGAAGTGCAACTCAGTTTCCACCTCATTTTGTGGGCAGTGAGCACATAGCCCGTCTTCTCTTGAGAGCCATGTCTGCCTACGGCGGCCTTTCTCAATAGCAAGGCTATGCTCACTGAGTCTGTACATAGTCAAAGCTTTCCTTAATTTTGGGTCAGTCACAGTGGTCAGGTATTCTGCCGCTGTGTACTCTCTGTGTAGGGCCAAATATTATTCTAGTTTGCTCTGTTTTTTTGTTAATTCTTTCCAATGTGTCAAGTAATTATCTTTTTGTTTTCTCATGATTTGGTTGGATCTACTTGTGTTGCTGTTCTGGGGCTCTGTGGGGTCTGTTTGTGTATGTGAACAGAGCCCCAGGACCAGCTTGCTTAGGGGACTCTTCTCTAGGTTCATCTCTCTGTAGGTGATGGCTTTGTTGTGGAAGGTTTGGGAATCGCTTCCTTTTAGGTGGTTATAGAATTTAACGGCTCTTTTCTGGATTTTGATCATTAGTGGGTATCGGCCTAATTCTGCTCTGCATGCATTATTTGGTGTTCTACGTTGTACACGGAGGATATTGTTGTAGAATTCTGCATGCAGAGTCTCAATTTGGTGTTTGTCCCATTTTGTGAAGTCTTGGTTGGTGAGCGGACCCCAGACCTCACAACCATAAAGGGCAATGGGCTCTATGACTGAATCAAGTATTTTTAGCCAAATCTTAATTGGTATGTAGAAATGTATGTTCCTTTTGATGGCATAGAATGCCCTTCTTGCCTTGTCTCTCAGATCGTTCACAGCTTTGTGGAAGTTACCTGTGGCGCTGATGTGTAGGCCAAGGTATGTATAGTTTTTTGTGTGCTCTAGGGCAACAGTGTCGAGATGGAATTTGTATTTGTGGTCCTGGTGACTGGACCTTTTTTGGAACACCATTATTTTGGTCTTACTGAGATTTACTGTCAGGGCCCAGGTCTGACAGAATCTGTGCATAAGATCTAGGTGCTGCTGTAGGCCCTCCTTGGTTGGTGACAGAAGCACCAGATCATCAGCAAACAGCAGACATTTGACTTCGGATTCTAGTAGGGTGAGGCCGGGTGCTGCAGACTTTTCTAGTGCCGGCGCCAATTCGTTGATATATATGTTGAAGAGGGTGGGGCTTAAGCTGCATCCCTGTCTAACCCCACGACCCTGTGTGAAGAAATGTGTGTGTTTTTTGCCAATTTTAACCGCACACTTGTTGTTTGTGTACATGGATTTTATAATGTTGTATGTTTTACCCCCAACACCACTTTCCATCAGTTTGTATAGCAGACCCTCATGCCAAATTGTGTCGAAGGCTTTTTTGAAATCAACAAAGCATGAGAAAACTTTGCCTTTGTTTTGGTTTGTTTGGTTGTCAATTAGGGTGTGCAGGGTGAATACATGGTCTGTTGTACGATAATTTGGTAAAAAGCCCATTTGACATTTGCTCAGTACATTGTTTTCATTGAGGAAGTGTACGAGTCTGCTGTTAATGATAATGCAGAGGATTTTTCCAAGGTTACTGTTGATGCATATTCCACGGTAGTTATTGGGGTCATCAGTCCTTGGTTCCAAATATTGGGGAAGATGCCAGAGCAAAGGATGATGTTAAAGAGTTTTAGTATAGCCAATTGGAATTTGTTGTCTGTATATTTGATCATTTCATTGAGGATACCATCAACACCACAGGCCTTTTTGGGTTGAAGGGTTTTTATTTTGTCCTGTAACTCATTCAATGTAATTGGAGAATCCAGTGGGTTCTGGTAGTCTTTAATAGTTGATTCTAAGATCTGTATTTGATCATGTATATGTTTTTGCTCTGTATTCTTTGTTATAGAGACAAAAAGATTGGAGAAGTGGTTTACTCATACATCTCCATTTTGGATAGATAATTCTTCGTGTTGTTGTTTGTTTAGTGTTTTCCAATTTTCCCAGAAGTGGTTAGAGTCTATGGATTCTTCAATTACATTGAGCTGATTTCTGACATGCTGTTCCTTCTTTTTCCGTAGTGTATTTGTGTATTGTTTTAGTGATTCACCATAGTGAAGGCGTAGACTCAGGTTTTCCGGGTCTCTATGTTTTTGGTTGGACAGGTTTCTCAATTTCTTTCTCAGGTTTTTGCATTCTTCATCAAACCATTTGTCATCGTTATTAATTTTCTTCGGTTTTCTATTTGAGATTTTTAGATTTGATAGGGAAGCTGAGAGGTCAAATATACTGTACTGTTAAGATTTTCTACTGCCACGTTTACACCTTCACTATTACAGTGGAACGTTTTACCCAGGAAATTGTCTAAAAGGGATTGAATTTGTTGTTGCCTAATTGTTTTTTGGTAGGTTTCCAAACTGCATTCCTTCCATCTATAGCATTTCTTAATGTTACTCAGTTCCTTTGGCTTTGATGCCTCATGATTGAGTATTGCTCTGTTTAAGTAGACTGTGATTTTGCTGTGGTCTGATAGGGGTGTCAGTGGGCTGACTGTGAACGCTCTGAGAGACTCTGGGTTGACGTCAGTGATAAAGTAGTCTACAGTACTACTGCCAAGAGATGAGCTATAGGTGTACCTACCATAGGAGTCCCCTCGAAGCCTACCATTGACTATGTACATACCCAGCGTGCGACAGAGCTGCAGGAGTTGTGACCCGTTTTTGTTGGTTATGTTGTCATAGTTGTGCCTAGGCGGGCATATGTGATAGGGGATGCTGTCACCTCCAGGCAGGTGTTTGGCCCCCTGTGTGCTGAGGGTGTCAGGTTCTTGTCCGGTTTTGGCATTTAGGTCGCCACAGAGTACATGTCCCTGGGCCTGGAAATGATTGATTTCCCCCTCCAGGATGGAGAAGCTGTCTTCATTAAAATATGGGGATTCTAGTGGGGGGATATAGGTAGCACACAGGAGGACATTTTTCTCTGTTAGGATAATTTCCTTTTGAATTTCTAGCCAAATGTAGAATGTTCCTGTTTTGATTCATTTAATGGAGTGAGTTAGGTCTGCTCTATACCAAATTAGCATACCCCCTGAGTCCCTTCCCTGTTTCACACCTGGTAGTTTGGTGGATGGGACTACCAGCTCTCTGTAACCTAGAGGGCAACCAGTGGGTCTGTCTCCTCTATACCAGGTTTCTTGCAGGATGACAATGTCTGTATTACCGATTTCTTTGGTGAAGTCTGGGTTTCTGCTCTTTAGGCCAAAGGCAGATGACCTCAGGCCTTGGATATTCCAGGATGATATAGTGAAAGCTTTTTGTTCCAGAGTGTCCAATGTTGTTTGTCGTGGTTTGACCTCAGGACAGTAAATATGTCTCTCTCTCTCTCTCTCTCTCTCTCTCTCTCTCTCTCTCTCTCTCTCTCTCTCTCTCTCTCTCTCTCTCTCATATATAGTATGTATGCACTTCTGTACCTCAGAGGCCAAACTTTGCAAAGCTTTAGAAACACACACCTTGAACTCGCAGGTAAACAGCAGAGAAACGTTCCCGAAAACATGTATACTCCAAAAACAACTTTCCCCTTCATCTTTTCTCCTCCCTCTCCACCTCCCCATTTCACTCCATATTCCTCAAAGCTCTCCCAATTCTCTCTAAAATGTTTTATCTAACTCACTTTTCTGTCTCTGCTGGCTTCTCCCTCTCCTTGTAAAGGGGTTTGACAAAGATGAACCTGTTAGCCGTCAACATGTCAGAGTGACGAGAGAGAAAATAGAAAAAGGGAGGGAAGGAGTGTTCTCGTGAAAATGTAACCCTGCGGGTATTCATGTGTGCGTTCGTCTGTGCGTGTGCGCGACCTTGGAGTTAAACACACAGGAAGGAGTCTAAACCATTCTAACTTACGCTTCCTTTGATGTTCCCTGATGTCCACACCGCTAAGTGCTGCTACCTTACGCCATTCAATCTGGACCTTGAAACACTTTTCTTCTTCTCTTGATTCCAGACTGACAGCTAGACAGGAAGTTCACCCACCTCTGGATCACTCTCCGAGAGGAAGTCGGGGAATGACAACTTCCCTCTGAAGAATGCTGGAGGTCCATTATGATATTCTGAGAGAGCAACTTGGCATATTTAACAAGGCAAATAGAAATGGCAGACAAGCTCATTTTTAAAACTTGATCACTATTAATCAGAATAATTTGAGAGTGCTCTTCTCAACCAAATAATGGCCTGATAAATTCTACCCCCTGCTAATCTATGTGAACTTTCCTCCACATATACATGTGATGAGTTTACGGGATATTCAGGGGTACGATAACCAATTTTAGGCTGGGTATCAGTCAAGACCTGATGAGAAATTTGATGGTCCCTAGCCTACCATGCAAAGGCACTATGGATGTATTTTCGCTGGTTGACACAGACATGCTCAGGAACGTTGACAAACAGCTCTCTGTCCTTGTACTCCAAGATTTAAATGCTGCATTTGACACTGTTGACCATAAGGTCCATCTGGACATGTTGGTTGGCCTCTCTGGTCCAGTTCTAAATTGGTTTAGGACCTATTTTAAAGGTGAACATACCTCAGAGAAAATACACATTACGCGGTGTTCCACAAAGTTCGATTTTGGGTCCAGTACTGTTCAGTTTATATACCGTATGTTACCCCTTGCTATGCAGACAATACACAACTTTACATTTCTGTGTCACCGGAGGATTTTAGCTCCACTGATAAATTATTAGACTGTATTAGTGATTTAAATACTTGGATGGCTCACAACTTCTTCCTGATAAATCAAGACAAGACCGAGGTGCTTATTGTTGAAGCCAAAGCAAAGACAAAGAATCTGGCCGCACATTTGAATTCACGGGCAATAAAGATAAAAGACCAGGTATAAAAAAAACTGTTTTAGATTCTGAACTAAGTTTTCGAATCACACATTAGTAATGTGACCAAAATAACTTTTTACCAGCTGAGGGACATTGCCAAGGTGTGGCCGTTTCTCTCTCAGGCTGATACAGAAAAACTCATCCATGCTTTTATTACAAGTATGCTTGACTACTGTAATGCTCTCCTGTCTGGTCTACCCAAGAAAGCCATTGGTCAACTGTAAAACATACAGAATGCTGCAGCACGGGTACTGACCAAGACCAGACGGGGACAGGCATTACACCAGTTTTAAGGTCTCTGCACTGCAAAACATACAGAATGCTGCAGCACGAGTACTGACCAAGACCAGACGGGGACAGGCATTACACCGGTTTTAAGGTCTCTGCACTGCAAAACATACAGAATGCTGCAGCACGGGTACTGACCAAGACCAGACGGGGACAGGCATTACACCGGTTTTATGGTCTCTGCACTGGCTGCCTGTGAGTTTTAGAATGAATTTAAAAAATATTCTATTGGTTTTTAAATCAATCCACGATTGTGCACCCCAATACATGTCAGACATGATTTTAAGTTATGTACCCAGTAGGTCCCTCAGGTCCTCTGGCACTGGCCTTTTAACTATCCCAAAGCCTAGGACCAAGAGGCATGGAGAGACAGCCTTTAGTTACTATGTCCCCAGCCTCTGGAATAGCCTGTCAGAGAACCTGAGGGGGACCAAGAGGCATGGAGAGGCAGCCTTTAGGTACTATGTCCCCAGCCTCTGGAATAACCTGCCAGAGAACCTGAGGGGGACCAAGAAGCATCTCTCTCCCTCCACTTCTCCTCCTCCCTCGCTCTCCCTCCACTTATCCTCCTCTCTCTCTCTCCCTCCACTTCTCCTCCTCCTCTCTCTCCCTCCACTTCTCCTCCTCCTCCTCCTCTCTCTCCCTCCACTTCTCCTCATCTCTCTTGCCCTCCAATTCTCCTCCTCCTCCTCTCTCTCTCCCTCCACTTCTCCTCCTCTCTCTCTCTCCCTCCACTTTTCCTCCTCCTCTCTCTCCCTCCACTTCTCCTCCATCTCTCTTCTCTCCCTCCTTCTCTCCCTCCATTTCTCTCCATCCACTTCTCTCCATCCTCATCTCTCCGTTATTTTCTCTCTCTCTTCTTCTCTCCCTCATTTTCTCTCTTTCCTCTTCTCTTCTCTCCCTCCTCTTCCCTCATCTTCTCACTTTCCTCTTCTCTTCTTTCCCTGCTCTTCTCTCCGTCCTCTTCTCTCGCTATTCTCTTCTCTCCCTCCTCTTCTCTTCTCTCCCTCCTCTTCTCTCCCTCCTCTTCTCTTCCTTCTCTTCTCTCCCTCTTCTTCTCTCCCTCCTCTTCTCTCCCTCCTCTTCTCATCTCTCCCTCCTCTTCTCTTCCTTCTCTTCTCTCCCTCTTCTTCTCTCCCTCCTCTTCTCTCCCTCCTCTTCTCTCCCTCCTATTCTCTCCCTCCTCTTCTATTCTCTCCCTTCTCTCCTATTCTCTCCCTTCTCTTCTCCCCCTCCTCTTCTCCCCCTCCTCTTCCCCCTCTTCTCTTCTCTCCTCTTCTCTCCCTCCTCTTCTATTCTCTCCCTCCTCTTCTCTCCCTCCTCTTCTCTCCCTTCTCTTCCTCCTATTCTCCCCTCCTATTCCCCCCCTCCTCTTCTCTTCTCTCCCTCCTCTTCTCTCCTCTTCTTCTCTCCCTTCTCTTCTCTCCCTTCTCTTCTCTCCCTTCTCTCCCTCCTCTTCTCTTCTCTCCCTTCTCTTCTCTCCCTCCTCTTCTCTTCTCTCCCGCCTCTTCTCTTCTCTCCCTTCTCTTCTCTCCCTCCTTTTCTCTCCTTCCTCTTCTCTCCCTCCTCTTCTATTCTCTCCCTTCTCTTCTCTCCCTCCTATTCACTCCCTCCTCTTCTATTCTCTCCCTTCTCTTCTCTTCTCTCCCTTCTCTTCTATTCTCTCCCTTCTTCTCTCCCTCTTCTTCTCTCCCTCCTCTTCTCATCTTCCCTCCTCTTCTTCTCTCCTTCCTCTCTTCTCTTCATCTCTCTCTCTTCTCTCCCTCCTCTTCTCTCCCTTGTCTTCTCTCCCTTCTCTTCTCTCCCTCCTCTTCTCTTCTCTCCCTTCTCTTCTTCTCTCCCTTCTCTTCTCTCCTTCCTCTTCTCTCCTCCTCTTCTCTCCCTCCTCTTCTCTCTATTCTCTCCTTCTCTTCTCTCCCTCCTCTTCTCTCCTCCTCTCTTCCTCCGTTATTTTCTCTCTCTCTTCTTCCCCTCCTCATTTTCTCTCTCCCTCCTCTTCTCTTCTCTCTTCTCTCCTCCTCTTCCCTCATCTTCTCTCCCTCCTCTTCTCTTCTTTTCCCTGCTCTTCTCTCCCTCCTCTTCTCTCTCTCCCGCCTCTTCTCTTCTCTCCCTCCTCTCTCTTCTCTCCCTCCTTTTCTCTCCTCCTCTTCTCTTCCTTCTTCTATTCTCCCCTTCTTCTTCTCCCTCCTATTCTCCCCCTCTTCTATTCTCTCCCTTCTCTTCTCTCCCTCCTCTTCTCTTCTCTCCTCTTCTCTCCCTCTTCTTCTCTCCCTCCTCTTCTCTCCCTCCTCTTCTTCTCTCCCTCCTCTTCTCTCCTCCTCTTCTCTCCCTCCTCTTCTATTCTCTCTCCCTTCTCTTCTCTCCTCTCCGCTTCTCTTCTCCCCTTCTCTTCTCTCCTTTCTCTTCTCCCTCCTCCTCTTCTCTTCTCTCTCTTCTCTCCCTCCTCTTCTATTCTCTCCCTCCTCTTCTCTCCCTCCTCTTCTCTCCCTTCTCTTCCTCCTATTCTCCCTCCTATTCCCCCTCCTCTTCTCTTCTCTCTCCTCCTCTTCTCTCCCTCTTCTTCTCTCCCTTCTCTTCTCTCCCTTCTCTTCTCTCCCTTCTCTCCCTCCTCTTCTCTTCTCTCCCTTCTCTTCTCTCCCTCCTCTTCTCTTCTCTCCCGCCTCTTCTCTTCTCTCCCTTCTCTTCTCTCCCTCCTTTTCTCTCCCTCCTCTTCTCTCCCTCCTCTTCTATTCTCTCCCTTCTCTTCTCTCCCTCCTATTCACTCCCTCCTCTTCTATTCTCTCCCTTCTCTTCTCTTCTCTCCCTTCTCTTCTATTCTCTCCCTTCTTCTCTCCCTCTTCTTCTCTCCCTCCTCTTCTCTTCCGTCCCTCTTCTTCTCTCCCTCCTCTTCTCTTCATCCTCTTCTCTTCTCTCCCTCCTCTTCTCTCCCTTGTCTTCTCTCCCTTCTCTTCTCTCCCTCCGCTTCTCTTCTCTCCCTTCTCTTCTCTCCTTTCTCTTCTCTCCTTCCTCTTCTCTCCTTTCTCTTCTCTCCCTCCTCTTCTATTCTCTCCCTTCTCTTCTCTCCCTCCTCTTCTCTCCCTCCTCTTCTCTCCCTCCTCTTCTCTCCCTCTTAACAAAACAAAGTCAGTCACCCACACCACCAGGCCTGTACCTCTGTGTTCTGTGCTTTAAGGTTTAGGGTACATATCTAATGTTAAGCTGTAAATCCAGACAATGGCTGTGAGTCGATGTAACTAATAGTCCCATCATCTGCAGTGCCTTAAATAGCCTGGTGCACCAATCCGTGCAGTCCCACTCTCTTTCCCTCTATCTCTCTCTTCATATCCATGCAGTCGCTCTCGCTCTTCTCTCTTCACTTAAAGCGGCATTACATGGTGGATAAACATTGAGGTTATTCTTTTGTCATGCAAAGATGTATTTGTGTCGCTCACTATCATTTGTCTCCGGGCTTTAGGGGCTATGTGATATTACAGTTTTGACTTCCCTCAGCATTGCTTAGCAACCAACAATCCGCAGCAGAGAGAGACCGAGGAGTTTCCTGACTGTATATAGAGGAAGAGTGTATGTGTGTGCATGTGCGTGTGTGTATGTATGTGTGTTCGTGCGTGTGTGTGCCTGTAAGGAAGAGTGGGTAAACCCAAGTGAGAACAGGGGAGATATTTGTTCTTTGTTTTGACAGAAAAAGCCCTCAGGATGTGGGAATTGATTTATTTGCTATAATGTCTCAATTAAAGTCTCTCTCTCTCTCTCTCTCTCTCTCCACTGAGTACACAACATTAGGAACACCCGCTCCTTCCATGACATAGACGGACCAGGTGAAAGCTATGATCCTTATTGATGTCACCTCTTAAATCCACTTCCATCAGTGTAGATGAACGGGAGGAGACAGGTTAATTAAATAAGTATTTTTAAGCCTTAAGACACTGATTGTGTGTGTGCCATTCAGAGGATGAATGGTCAATAGGCAAGTTGACTGGATGTCCTTGGGCGGAGGACCGTTCTTGATACACACGAGAAACTGTTGAGTGTGGAAAAACCCAGCAGCGTCGCAGTCCTCTAAACACTCAGACTTAAGCGCCCGGGAACCTACTACCATACCCAGTTCAAAGGCACCTAAATATTTTGTATTGCCCATTCCCCCTCTAAACAGCACACGTTCACAATCCACGTCTCGACTGTCTCAAAGCTTTAAATGACTGAAACCTTTTTCACACTGTGCCTTGACAACAAGCAGCGTCCTGGTATATTTTTCACATGAATAAGTCAAGAAGACATGTTTGTGTGTGGAGTATGAAAGTAGCTGCCGATGCTAACGTACAGTATCACTGCAGTCAAGAAGACATGTTTGTGTGTGGAGTATGAAAGTAGCTGCCGATGCTAACGTACAGTATCACTGCAGTCAAGAAGACATGTTTGTGTGTGGAGTATGAAAGTAGCTGCCGATGCTAACGTACAGTATCACTGCAGTCAAGAAGACATGTTTGTGTGTGGAGTATGAAAGTAGCTGCCGATGCTAACGTACAGTATCACTGCAGTCAAGAAGACATGTTTGTGTGTGGAGTATGAAAGTAGCTGCATGCTAACGTACAGTATCACTGCAGTCAGAAGACATGTTTGTGTGTGGAGTATGAAAGTAGCTGCCGATGCTAACGTACAGTATCACTGCAGTCAAGAAGACATGTTTGTGTGTGGAGTATGAAAGTAGCTGCCGATGCTAACGTACAGTATCACTGCAGTCAAGAAGACATGTTTGTGTGTGGAGTATGAAAGTAGCTGCCGATGCTAACGTACAGTATCACTGCAGTCAAGAAGACATGTTTGTGTGTGGAGTATGAAAGTAGCTGCCGATGCTAACGTACAGTATCACTGCAGTGCGGTATACATCTTCACACTAGGGCAAGGTTAAGACCATATCAATAATACATGATAGTAAATGTTTAATGTCGTTGCTCTTGGAAATGCTACCTACTGCAATACTTAGGTCAACAAACAGAGAGAGTACAGAGAGGAAAGGCTTCGATAAGTGGGGGGTTGAGGTGTTGAAAGTCAGCCTTGTGTTATGCTAGCTGCATGAGATGTTTTTAAATATGTATGTACCTGGAATTCTCTAATGGATATACATAATATATTTCTATCCATTTTTTTTTTTATTCAATGGAAAATGTCAATTTCATCCTTTTTGCCGACTGGATCAATATGACGCAAAGTAAACACCTTGTTATATGTGGTCATTTCCATACGTGTTAAGATGTTGTGTGTGTGTGTTCTTGCGTTTGTGCTTCCATGCCACTCTCAACTGACTCATTAACAGCCAAGATCACAACCCTCCTCAAGTATCATTTGACGACATGTTCCTAAACTATCTAACACCTCCGAAACACAAATCAACCACGTCAACCATTTTTTTTTTACCACAAATCAACTACTTGAACTACAAATCAACAACTTCAACCAAAAAAAATCTACCACAAATCAACTATTTCAACCACAAACAAACCACAAATCAACCACTTCAACCACAAATCAACCACTTCAACTACAAATCAACAACTTCAACCACAAATCAAACTTCAACCACAAATCAACCACTTCAACTACAAATCAACAACTTCAACCACAAATCAACAACTTCAACCACAAATCAACCACTTCAACCACAAATCAACCACAAATAAACCCCTTCAACTACAAATCAACTACTTCAACCACAAATCAACCACAAATCAACTACTTCAACCACAAATCAACCACAAATGAACCACTTCAACAACAAATTTACCACAAATCAACCACTTCAACTAGAAATCAACAACATCAACCAAAAACATCAACCACTTCAACTACAAATCAACAACTTCAACCACAAATCAACCACAAATTAACTACTTCAACCACAAATCAACCACAAATTAACTACTTCAACCACAAATCAACCACAAATCAACCACTTCAACCACAAATCAACGACAAATCAACCCCTTCAACTACAAATCAACTACTTCAACCACAAATCAACTACTTCAACCACAAATCAAACACAAATCAACCACTTCAACCACAACTCAACCACAAACTAACTACTTCAACCACAAATCAACCACAAATGAACTACTTCAACCACAAATCAACCACAATTTAACCACAACTCAATCATAAATCAACCACAAATAAACCAGTTTAAAGCCATTGAGGTCCTAGAGTTTACAACCCTACTCAGAGCACTTCCATCACACTGCACACTATTACCTTCATAACCAAGAGTACACAGGCAGCTTACAGAGGTAAGGGGTTTTATTATAATGGGATTAATCGGTATAAACACCCAAACGCCCATGTACAGTTTATATGCTGGCTCCTTCGGAATCCTCCACTGGTCGCGATCATCACTTGTGAGTATATATTTCGCTCTCATCAGATACCATTTTTTTACTCTGGATGTATTGCCTATGACTCAGCGGCACTAGGGATATTACTAAAGGTGGACGTTACCCAAGACACCAGCCTAAGAATAAGCTGTGGCGCATTTAAATCACCCCCCGCCCCCATATCCTCCCTACAAGGGGAAATGGGTGAGATGCCCTTAAGACCACAACAACAAGAACCCTCTATTGCTGACTGGGTGTCACTAAAAAGACAGTCCATCCTGGAGGATTGCTGGGAATACTCCACCCTCAGGTGGGAATACTCCACCCTCATAAAGAATGAAGTCTTTGGATGGAAGATCAAAAAATGGGTCTGGGAACCTAGGGGTGAAACAGACCTACGGTATCCCTACCTTTGGTGCCATCCTGTCTCTGGAAGTGCCATTTGGATGGAAGATCAAAAAATGGGTCTGGGAACCTAGGGGTGAAACAGACCTACGGTATCCCTACCTTTGGTGCCATCCTGTCTCTGGATGGAAGATCAACAAATGGGTCCGGGACCTAGGGGTGAAACAGACCTACGGTATGCCTACCTTTGGTGCCATCCTGTCTCTGGATGGAAGATCAACAAATGGGTCCGGGACCTAGGGGTGAAACAGACCTACGGTATCCCTACCTTTGGTGCCATCCTGTCTCTGGATGGAAGATCAACAAATGGGTCCGGGACCTAGGGGTAAAACAGACCTACGGTATCCCTACCTTTGGTGCCATCCTGTCTCTGGATGGAAGATCAACAAATGGGTCCAGGAACCTAGGGGTGAAACAGACCTACGGTATCCCTACCTTTGGTGCCATCCTGTCTCTTGGACACCCCCAAAAATAGACTTCCTGGAGATGATTAAAAATGATTCAGGAAGTAGTGGATGAAGGGGTGGTAGGACTGCTGACGGCATGGTATGTAAGGTCACAATACCACTTCGCATAACACACACATTTACACAGACGTCTCCACGGACCCGGTGACAGAACACGTCAAAGCAGGCTTCACTATTCTAGACATACAGTTCACTCAGACAAAAAGACTGGCAAACAAACTTTCAGATTTCACCTTCAAACTTATGGCCTGTATCTTAGCCCTAGCCTGGATAGAACAGAAAAGATCACCAAACATCTACTCAGACTCGACCTCAGATCTACAACACTGGATGGCGGTTACACTCACAAGTATTGGACATCTTATAGGCACTTCTCAGGAACCAACACCAAGCCATATCAATCAACTTTTTTTTTACATTTATTTTTTTAACCCCAATTTCGTGGTATCCAATTGGTAGTAGTTACAGTCTTGTTTCATCGCTGCAACTCCGGTACAGACTCGGGAGAGGCGAAGGTCGAGAGCCATGCATCCTCTGAAACACAACCCAACCAAGCCGCACTGCTTCTTGACACAACGTACATCCAACCCGGAAGCCAGCCACACCAATGTGTCGGAGGAAACACTGTACACCTGGCGACCTCGTCAGCGTGCACTGCGCCCGGCCCACCACAGGAGTCGCTAGTGGGCGATGAAGCAAGGATATAGCGTGGAACTGAGAGACATTGCTTTCATTTGCCTTGGTTTCACAGTAACCTAGTACAGTTACTGCTAATATGACCCCCATTTTCTCCAAAACACAATTCAACAGAGGCATGATATTTGTTCACATGATTAAGCATGTATTTAATGTAGCAAAAATTACATTAACTAACTTTCAACAAAATGAGCAGTTATTGCCTTTTTGCTTGGTAGGGCAGTATACTCCATCCACCCACTGGTTTCAATCAGCAATAACCACAAAGGACTGATCAAGACGATCAGAAACCAGGACACAACGGCCTCA
>NC_088418.1:13025482-13065482 GCF_034236695.1 Oncorhynchus nerka
ACAGACTACCAAATGTCACTGGGCCTGGAAATGGTTGATCTCCCCCTCTAGGACGTAGAAGCTGTCATCATTAAACTATATGGATTCTATTGGGGAGATATAGTTAACACAATGAGGACATTTTTCTCTGTTGAGATCATTTCCTAATTCGTTTCCAGACAGATGTAAAATGGTCCTGTTTTGATCAATTTAATAGACTGTGTTATGTCTGTTTTATACCAAATGATCTCTCTCTCTCATGACTATCTTGACAGCCACCAGAAAACCTCCCTCTCTCTCTCAATTTACTCCCTGTCTCTTTCTCTGTCTCTCTTTCTAATGACTATCTTGACAGCCAACAAGTAACCTCTCGCCCTCTTTCGCTCTCTCTCTCCCTCAATTTACTCTCTCTGTCTCTTCCGCAGTCAGTAGAGAGAGAGATAACCTCGACAGCCACCAAAGAATTCCTTTGTCATTCATCAGAGGAGCTATTTAGGGACCCCCATCCATTTCCCTCCCTCAAACACACCTGCAAACATGTTGCATCTGCCTAAGGTAATCCACCTGGCAGAGTTAAATGCCAGATAAACAGAGACGTGATAGGGTCAACAAGAAAGGCTCTCTCTCTTTCTCTGTCTCGCTCTCTAACGCTCTCTCTCTCTCCTGGTGGTTAATCTAGGGGTTACATGAGAGGGGTAGAGAGAGAAAAAGGGACAGGGAACAGAAAAGAAAGCAAGACGAGGGGACCGATGGAGAAGAGGAAAAATATATTGGGGAGGGAAAAGAGAGCAGGAGAGAGAGAGAGACAGAAAGAGAGAGAGAGAGACAGAAGGAGAGAGAAAGGACAGAGAGAGAGAGAGAGGACAGAATGAGAGAGAGAGAGAGAGAGAGAGAGAGAGAGAGAGGACAGAAGGAGAGAGAGGACAGAAGGAGAGAGAGAGAGAGAGACAGAAGGAGAAAGAGAGAGAGAGAGAGAGAGGACAGAAGGAGAGAGAGAGAGAGAGAGGAGAGAGACATAAGGAGAGAGAGAGAGAGAGAGAGAGAGGACATAAGGAGAGAGAGAGAGAGAGAGAGAGAGAGAGAAGGAGAGAGAGAGAGAGAGAGAGAGAGAGAGAGAGAGAGAGAGAGAGAGAGAGAGAGGACAGAAGGAGAGAGAGAGAGAGAGGACAGAAGGAGAGAAAGAGGACAGAGAGAGAGAGATAGAAAGAGAGGACAGAAGGGGAGAGAGAGAGAGAGGGCAGAAGGAGAGAGAGAGAGACAGAGAGAGAGGACAGAAGGAGAGAGAGAGAGAGAGGACAGAGGGATAGATGGAGAGAGAGAGAAGGAAAGGAGAGAGAGAGAGAGAGAGAGAGAGAGGACAGAAGGAGAGAGAGAGAGGACAGAGGGAGAGATGGAGAGAGAGAGAAGGAAAGAAGGAAGAGAGAAGGAAAGAAGGAGACAGAAGGAGAGAAGGAGAGAAGGAAAGAGAGAAGGAAATAAGGGAGAGACAGAGAGACAAAAGGAGAGTAGGAGAGGAGAGAGAGAGAAGGAAAGAAGGAGAGAGAGAGAAGGAAAGAAGTAGAGAGAGAAGGAGAGAAGGAGAGAGAGGACAGAAGGAAAGAGCGAAGGAAAGGAGAGAGAGAGAAAGAGAGAGAGGACAGAAGATGAGAGAGAAGGAAAGAATGAGAGAGAGAAGGAGAGAGAGAGAGAAGAAGGAGAGAGAGATAAGGAAAGAAGGAGAGAGAGAATGAGAGCAGGAGAGAGAGGACATAAGGAGAGAGAGAAGGAAAGAATGAGAGAGAGAAGGAGATAGAGAGAGAGAGAAGGAGAGAGAGAAGGAGAGAGATAAGGAAAGAAGGAGAGAGAGAAGGAGAGCAGGAGAGAGAGGACATAAGGAGAGAGAGAAGGAAAGAAGGAGAGAGAGGAGAGAAGGAGAGAGAGAGACAGAGAGAGCAAAATAGAGCGAGAATAAGAATTCTGAGGTGAATAAAAGGCAGTAGAAAAAGAGAGAGAGAGAGAGGACAGAAGGAGAGAGAGAGAGAGAGAGAGAGAGAGAGAGAGAGAGAGAGAGAGGACAGAGGGAGAGAGAACAGAAGGAGAGAGAGAGAGGGAGGACAGAAGGAGAGAGAGAGAGAGAGAGGACAGGAGAGAGAGAGAGAGAGGACAGAAGGAGAGAGAGAGAGAGAGAGAGAGAGAGAGAGAGAGAGAGAGACAGAAGGAGAGAGAGAGAGAGAGAGAGAGAGGACAGAAGGAGAGAGAGAGAGAGAGAGGACAGAGGGAGAGATGGAGAGAGAGAGAAGGAAAGAAGGAGAGAGGGGACAGAAGGAGAGAGAGAGAGAGATGAAAGAGGAAAGAAGGAGAGATAAAGAGAAAGAAGGAGAGAGAAGGAAAGTAGGAGAGAGAGAAGGAAAGAAGGAGAGACAGAAGGAGAGAAGGAGAGAAGGACAGAGAGAAGGAAAGAAGGGAGAGACAGAGAGACACAAGGAGAGTAGGAGAGGAGAGAGAGAGAAGGAAAGAAGGAGAGAGAGAGAAGGAAAGAAGGAGAGAGTGAAGGAGAGAAGGAGAGAGAGGACAGAAGGAAAGAGTGAAGGAAAGGAGAGAGAGAGAGAAGGAGAGAGAGGACAGAAGATGAGAGAGAGAAGGAAATAATGAGAGAGAGAAAGGAGAGAGAGAGCAGGAGAGAGAGGACAGAAGATGAGAGAGAGAAGGAAATAATGAGAGAGAGAAAGGAGAGAGAGAGCAGGAGAGAGAGGACAGAAGGAGAGAGAGAAGGAAAGAAGGAGAGAGAAGGAGAGAGAGAAGGAGAGAAAGAGAGAGAGACAGAGAGAGCAAAATAGAGCGAGAATAGGAATTCTGAGATGAATAAAAGGCAGTAGAAAAACAATGCCAAAATCAGCATGATTAATAGAGGACTGTGATCATCAGCAGAGATAATCTGGCTTAGAAAGGTAACAAAGGCATGAGACATTAAGACATTGGGTGAAATATCACCCGTCTAAGTGAAGGAAGATAGGAAGATGATGCTTCCCTAACCTTGCCTCTTAATGATGTCATTAACAGAGGAATGTACATCCCAAGCCCGTAATGTCTAATTATTTTATTAACTATTACCAGGTGAGTGGCATGGCTTCAAGAGAGAAGCTGATTGGCTCATCTGGAGTAAGCAGGAAAGAGGGAGATTTATGGGGGAGTCAGTGGGGGAGAAAGAACGAGAGGGTCTATCTTTTCATTAGGTTTATTAAAATACCTTTCAACTGGAGAGAGAGAGAGAGAGAGAGAAAGAGAGCCAGAGTCAGAGAGCGAGACAGAGAGAGAGATTGAGTGAGTGAGTGAGTGAGTGAGTGAGTGAGTGAGAGAGAGAGAGAGAGAGAGAGAGAGAGAGAGAGAGAGAGAGAGAGAGATTAAACTTGGCTCAGGGGTGGCCCACACATCTGAATCAGTTATCCCTTACACCCCATTTTGCCCAACCAGCCAATACAAAGGAAAGGCCCTGGTTAAGTTGCCTCCTCTCCCCTTCTCTCCATTCAGGGAGGCTAAGCCAGTGTTCTGGCAGAGAGCAGACTATTATGCAGAGTAAATAAGGCAGTTTTTAAGCAGTTGTTTTCTGACTACTGGAGAGGAGAGAAGAGAAGAGAAGATCGGAGAGAAGGGGATAGCAGAGGAGAAGAGGGGAGAGGAGAAGAGGGGAGAGGAGAGGAGAGGAGAGGAGAGGAGAGGAGAGGAGAGGAGAGGAGAGGAGAGGAGAGGAGAGGAGAGGAGGATCCTCACAAACACCTCAGGAACATTCAGCTGCCAGAGGAGATTGAACTCTGATTTCCAATCAACTTTTCCCAGAATGTTTCTACATTTCCCTGTCTATTGACCGGACATATGGCCACAGTCTGGGATGTGAGTTAACCACATCTCTTCATGTCTACAGATTTCTGCAGTGGTGTGGAAAAAAATGTTCAGTATGCTAGAACATCGGTTCTTCAACATTTTTTAGCTAGAGACCCAAACGATAAATGTAATGTCTGCGAATGACCCAAATTAAGAAGAAATGGAAATGTGATTATACATGTTTCCTCATAACTCGTGACCCACCTCTCACATGTTTCGGACCCACTCTGGGTTCAAACCACAGTTTAAGAAACCCTGTGCTTGAAACATTCCAAGAACAAAAAAAGCAGCACTTTCTGAGAAACATAAATTGCTTTTGGATATTAATACTTTACCAACCCCTCATCTCTCTCTCTCACACACACACACACACACACACACACACACACAAACAGACTCACACATAAAATTGATATATAACCATGATACACAGAAAGTTGTGTGTAAACAGTCTGCGAGTCACCATGACAACGGGATGCCGTTGGACGGAATGTTTACACTCCGGAGAACTCACCCGCTTCTTTTCATTTCCTCCCAGTTACAGATCCTGTTTCTATGGTGACTGTTGAAGTGGGGTCCATGCCTGTGTGTTTAGGTAGAGTGAGCTAGCAGTGTGTTGATGTTATGTACAGTACTGTACAGATGGCGATCTCGTCTAGGGGCATTATCTATTTAATCGGAAATTGCCTTCACATTTTAATGAGGATCTTTTGCGACACTTCGGAATTACGGATTGAATCCAGCCATAGGAGTCAGTCAGAGAGATGATGGCAGGAACTGTATTCCATTATATTCCAATACCTTAGACAAGGTTCACACAGGATATTAGTGGTTTGTCCACAAACTATTACAGAACTGGAGAACTGTTTCATAAAATCCATTCAATATCCTATTCAATTGGGGATGAGGCCTGTAGCTGGATCTATAAAACAGATGGCATTGGCACATGGACTCATCTCAATATTAGACCACATTTGAGGTCTGAAAATGCCTGACAAGCTCTGGATTGTGTTACTGGAATCCTTGATTAGGGTAGCCTAGTGGTTAGAGCATTTGACTAGTAACCGGAAGGTTGCAAGTTCAAACCCCCGAGCTGACAATGTACAAATCGGTCGTTCTGCCCCTGAACAGGCAGTTAACCCACTGTTCCTAGGCCGTCATTGAAAATAAGAATTTGTTCTTAACTGACTTGCCTAGTTAAATAAAGGTAAAATACAAAAAAACATTGTCTTTATTAGTCCTAGAGCTGAAAGAGAATAGGCTTGATTAGTCATAGAGCTGAAAGAGCATAGGCTTGATTACTCCTAGAGCTGAAAGAGCATAGGCTTGATTAGTCCTATAGCTGAAAGAGAATAGGCTTGATTAGTCCTAGAGCTGAAAGAGCATAGGCTTGATTAGTCCTAGAGCTGAAAGAGCATAGGCTTCCTTAGTCCTAGAGCTGAAAGAGCATAGGCTTGCTTAGCCCTAGAGCTGAAAGAGCATATGCTTGATTAGTGCTAGAGTTGGAAATCCTAAATGATGTTTGGATGTATTTCTGTTTCTCCCTCTCTCTAAATTATTATTGGCTAGAGAAACTAGCGTATTACTCTGTCAGTCACACACTTGCGCGCGCACACACACACACACACACACACACACACACACACACTCACACGCACACACACCAAATCCCCAAACAGCCCCTAAAGGGTAGTGTTGAAGCTAGCCTCTATAACAAGGGAAAGATGGAGAAAGCCAGGGGGAAAAGAGATGGATGGAAGGAAAGAGGAATGGAGAGAGCGACAGAAGGAAAGAGGAATGGAGAGAGCGAACAGAAGGAAAGAGGAATGGAGAGAGCGAACAGAAGGAAAGAGGAATGGAGAGAGCGATGGAAGGAAAGAGGAATGGAGAGAGCGAAACAGAAGGACAGAGGAATGGAGAGAGCGAACAGAAGGAAAGAGGAATGGAGAGAGCGACGGAAGGAAAGAGGAATGGAGAGAGCGAAACAGAAGGACAGAGGAATGGAGAGAGCGACGGAAGGAAAGAGGAATGGAGAGAGCGAACAGAAGGAAAGAGGAATGGAGAGAGCGACGGAAGGAAAGAGGAATGGAGAGAGCGACGGAAGGAAAGAGGAATGGAGAGAGCGAACAGAAGGAAAGAGGAATGGAGAGAGCGACGGAAGGAAAGAGAAATGGAGACAGCGAACAGAAGGACAGAGGAATGGAGAGCGAACAGAAGGAAAGAGGAATGGAGAGAGCGAACAGAAGGAAAGAGGAATGGAGAGAGCGATGGAAGGAAAGAGAAATGGAGAGAGCGAAACAGAAGGACAGAGGAATGGAGAGAGCGACGGAAGGAAAGAGGAATGGAGAGAGCAAACAGAAGGAAAGAGGAATGGAGAGAGCGATGGAAGGAAAGAGGAATGGAGAGAGCGAAACAGAAGGACAGAGGAATGGAGAGAGCGAACAGAAGGAAAGAGGAATGGAGAGAGCGACAGAATTAAAGAGGAATGGAGAGAGCGACGGAAGGAAAGAGGAATGGAGAGAGCGAAACAGAAGGACAGAGGAATGGAGAGAGCGACGGAAGGAAAGAGGAATGGAGAGAGCGACAGAAGGAAAGAGGAATGGAGAGAGCGAACAGAAGGAAAGAGGAATGGAGAGAGCGAACAGAAGGAAAGAGGAATGGAGAGAGCGACGGAAGGAAAGAGGAATGGAGAGAGGGAAACAGAAGGACAGAGGAATGGAGAGAGCGACGGAAGGAAAGAGGAATGGAGAGAGCAAACAGAAGGAAAGAGGAATGGAGAGAGCGACGGAAGGAAAGAGGAATGGAGAGAGCGAACAGAAGGAAAGAGGAATGGAGAGCGCGACGGTAGGAAAGAGGAATGGAGAGAGCGACGGAAGGAAAGAGGAATGGAGAGAGCAAACAGAAGGAAAGAAGAATGGAGAGAGCGAACAGAAGGAAAGAGGAATGGAGAGAGCGACGGAAGGAAAGAGGAATGGAGAGAGCGAACAGAAGGAAAGAGGAATGGAGAGAGCGACGGAAGGAAAGAGGAATGGAGACAGCGAACAGAAGGAAAGAGGAATGGAGAGAGCGAACAGAAGGAAAGAGGAATGGAGAGAGCGAACAGAAGGAAAGAGGAATGGAGAGAGCGACGGAAGGAAAGAGGAATGGAGAGAGGGAAACAGAAGGACAGAGAATGGAGAGAGCGACCGAAGGAAAGAGGAATGGAGAGAGCGAACAGAAGGAAAGAGGAATGGAGAGAGCGAACAGAAGGAAAGAGGAATGGAGAGAGCGAAACAGAAGGACAGAGGAATGGAGAGAGCGAACAGAAGGAAAGAGGAATGGAGAGAGTGACGGAAGGAAAGAGGAATGGAGAGAGCGAAACAGAAGGACAGAGGAATGGAGAGAGCGACGGAAGGAAAGAGGAATGGAGAGAGCAAACAGAAGGAAAGAGGAATGGAGAGAGCGACGGAAGGAAAGAGGAATGGAGAGAGCGACGGAAGGAAAGAGGAATGGAGAGAGCAAACAGAAGGAAAGAGGCATGGAGAGAGCGACGGAAGGAAAGAGAAATGGAGACAGCGAACAGAAGGACAGAGGAATGGAGAGCGAACAGAAGGAAAGAGGAATGGAGAGAGCGACAGAAGGAAATAGGAATGGAGAGAGCGAACAGAAGGAAAGAGGAATGGAGAGAGCGAACAGAAGGAAAGAGGAATGGAGAGAGCGAACAGAAGGAAAGAGGAATGGAGAGAGCGACGGAAGGAAAGAGGAATGGAGAGAGGGAAACAGAAGGACAGAGGAATGGAGAGAGCGACGGAAGGAAAGAGGAATGGAGAGAGCAAACAGAAGGAAAGAGGAATGGAGAGAGCGACGGAAGGAAAGAGGAATGGAGAGAGCGAACAGAAGGAAAGAGGAATGGAGAGCGCGACGGTAGTAAAGAGGAATGGAGAGAGCGACGGAAGGAAAGAGGAATGGAGAGAGCAAACAGAAGGAAAGAGGAATGGAGAGAGCGAACAGAAGGAAAGAGGAATGGAGACAGCGAACAGAAGGAAAGAGGAATGGAGAGAGCGAACAGAAGGAAAGAGGAATGTAGAGAGCGAACAGAAGGAAAGAGGAATGGAGAGAGCGACGGAAGGAAAGAGGAATGGAGAGAGGGAAACAGAAGGACAGAGGAATGGAGAGAGCGACGGAAGGAAAGAGGAATGGAGAGAGCGAACAGAAGGAAAGAGGAATGGAGAGAGCGAACAGAAGGAAAGAGGAATGGAGAGAGCGATGGAAGGAAAGAGGAATGGAGAGAGCGAAACAGAAGGACAGAGGAATGGAGAGAGCGAACAGAAGGAAAGAGGAATGGAGAGAGCGACGGAAGGAAAGAGGAATGGAGAGAGCGAAACAGAAGGACAGAGGAATGGAGAGAGCGACGGAAGGAAAGAGGAATGGAGAGAGCAAACAGAAGGAAAGAGGAATGGAGAGAGCGACGGAAGGAAAGAGGAATGGAGAGAGCGACGGAAGGAAAGAGGAATGGAGAGAGCGAACAGAAGGAAAGAGGCATGGAGAGAGCGACGGAAGGAAAGAGAAATGGAGACAGCGAACAGAAGGACAGAGGAATGGAGAGCGAACAGAAGGAAAGAGGAATGGAGAGAGCGATGAAGGAAAGAGGAATGGAGAGCGAACAGAAGGAAAGAGGAATGGAGAGAGCGACGGAAGGAAAGAGGAATGGAGAGAGCGACAGAAGGAAAGAGGAATGGAGAGAGCGATGGAAGGAAAGAGGAATGGAGAGAGCGACGGAAGGAAAGAGGAATGGAGAGAGCGAACAGAAGGAAAGAGGAATGGAGAGAGCGAACAGAAGGAAAGAGGAATGGAGAGAGCGATGGAAGGAAAGAGGAATGGAGAGAGCGAAACAGAAGGACAGAGGAATGGAGAGAGCGAACAGAAGGAAAGAGGAATGGAGAGAGCGACGGAAGGAAAGAGGAATGGAGAGAGGGAAACAGAAGGACAGAGGAATGGAGAGAGCGACGGAAAGAAAGAGGAATGGAGAGAGCAAACAGAAGGAAAGAGGAATGGAGAGAGCGAACAGAAGGAAAGAGGAATGGAGAGAGCGAAACAGAAGGAAAGAGGAATGTAGAGAGCGAACAGAAGGAAAGAGGAATGGGGAGAGCGAACAGAAGGAAAGAGGAATGGAGAGAGCGACAGAAGGAAAGAGGAATGGAGAGAGGGAAACAGAAGGACAGAGGAATGGAGAGAGCGACGGAAGGAAAGAGGAATGGAGAGAGCGAACAGAAGGAAAGAGGAATGGAGAGAGCGAACAGAAGGAAAGAGGAATGGAGAGAGCGATGGAAGGAAAGAGGAATGGAGAGAGCGAAACAGAAGGACAGAGGAATGGAGAGAGCGAACAGAAGGAAAGAGGAATGGAGAGAGAGGAAGAAAGAGGAAGGAAAACAGAAGGAATGGAGAGAGCGAACAGAAGGAAAGAGAGAATGGAGAGAGCGAAACAGAAGGAAAGAGGAATGGAGAAGGAAGCGAATGGAGAGAATGGAGAACACGAAGGAAAGAGGAATGGAGAGAGCGAACAGAAGGAAAGAGGAATGGAGAGAGCGGAACAGAAGGAAAGAGGAATGGAGACAGCGAACAGAAGGACAGAGGAATGGAGAGCGAACAGAAGGAACAGAAGGAATGGAGAGGAATGAAGAGGAGAGCGAACAGAAGGAAAGAGGAATGGAGAGAGCGAGAAGGAAAGAGGAATGGAGAGAGCGACAGAAGGAAAGAGGAATGGAGAGAGCGATGGAAGGAAAGAGGAATGGAGAGAGCGACGGAAGGAAAGAGGAATGGAGAGAGCGAACAGAAGGAAAGAGGAATGGAGAGAGCGAACAGAAGGAAAGAGGAATGGAGAGAGCGATGGAAGGAAAGAGGAATGGAGAGAGCGAAACAGAAGGACAGAGGAATGGAGAGAGCGAACAGAAGGAAAGAGGAATGGAGAGAGCGACGGAAGGAAAGAGGAATGGAGAGAGGGAAACAGAAGGACAGAGGAATGGAGAGAGCGACGGAAAGAAAGAGGAATGGAGAGAGCAAACAGAAGGAAAGAGGAATGGAGAGAGCGATGGAAGGAAAGAGGAATGGAGAGAGCGAAACAGAAGGACAGAGGAATGGAGAGAGCGAACAGAAGGAAAGAGGAATGGGGAGAGCGACAGAATTAAAGAGGAATGGAGAGAGCGACGGAAGGAAAGAGGAATGGAGAGAGCGAAACAGAAGGACAGAGGAATGGAGAGAGCGACGGAAGGAAAGAGGAATTTAGAGAGCGACAGAAGGAAAGAGGAATGGAGAGAGCGAACAGAAGGAAAGAGGAATAGAGAGAGCGAACAGAAGGAAAGAGGAATGGAGAGAGCGACGGAAGGAAAGAGGAATGGAGAGAGCGAACAGAAGGACAGAGGAATGGAGAGAGCGAACAGAAGGAAAGAAGAATGGAGAGAGCGAACAGAAGGAAAGAGGAATGGAGAGAGCGAACAGAAGGAAAGAGGAATGGAATGGAAGGAAAGAGGAATGGAGAGAGCGAACAGAAGGAAAGAGGAATGGAGAGAGCGAACAGAAGGACAGAGGAATGGAGAGAGCGAACAGAAGGACAGAGGAATGGAGAGAGCGAACAGAAGGAAAGAAGAATGGAGACAGCGAACAGAAGGACAGAGGAATGGAGAGCGAACAGAAGGAAAGAGGAATGGAGAGAGCGATGAAGGAAAGAGGAATGGAGAGCGAACAGAAGGAAAGAGGAATGGAGAGAGCGACGGAAGGAAAGAGGAATGGAGAGAGCGACAGAAGGAAAGAGGAATGGAAGAGCGAGGAAAGAGAATGGAGAGAGCAGAAGGAAAGAGGAATGGAGAGAGCGAACAGAAGGAAAGAGGAATGGAGAGAGCGAACAGAAGGAAAGAGGAATGGAGAGAGCGATGGAAGGAAAGAGGAATGGAGAGAGCGAAACAGAAGGACAGAGGAATGGAGAGAGCGAACAGAAGGAAAGAGGAATGGAGAGAGCGACGGAAGGAAAGAGGAATGGAGAGAGGGAAACAGAAGGACAGAGGAATGGAGAGAGCGACGGAAAGAAAGAGGAATGGAGAGAGCAAACAGAAGGAAAGAGGAATGGAGAGAGCGATGGAAGGAAAGAGAATGGAGAGAGAGAAGGACAGAGAGCGAACAGAAGGAAAGAGGAATGGAGAGAGCGAACAGAAGGAAAGAGGAATGGAGAGAGCGAAGAAGGAAAGAGAATGGAGAGAGCGAACAGAAGGAAAGAGGAATGGAGAGAGCGAACAGAAGGACAGAGGAATGGAGAGAGCGAACAGAAGGAATGGAGAGAGCGAACAGAAGGAAAGAGGAATGGAGACAGCGAACAGAAGGACAGAGGAATGGAGAGAGCGACAGAAGGAAAGAGGAATGGAGAGAGCGAAAGAGAAGGAAAGAGAAGAAATGGAGAGAGGAAAGCGATGGAAGGAAAGAGGAATGGAGAGAGCGACGGAAGGAAAGAGGAATGGAGAGAGCGAACAGAAGGAAAGAGGAATGGAGAGAGCGAACAGAAGGAAAGAGAAGAATGGAGAGAGCGATGGAAGGAAAGAGGAATGGAGAGAGCGAAACAGAAGGACAGAGGAATGGAGAGAGCGAACAGAAGGAAAGAGGAATGGAGAGAGCGACGGAAGGAAAGAGGAATGGAGAGAGGAAACAGAAGGACAGAGGAATGGAGAGAGCGACGGAAAGAAAGAGGAATGGAGAGAGCAAACAGAAGGAAAGAGGAATGGAGAGAGCCATGGAAGGAAAGAGAATGGAAGAGAAACAGAAGGAATGGAGAGAGCGAACAGAAGGAAAGAGGAATGGAGAGAGAGCGACAGAATTAAAGAGGAATGGAAGAGAGGAAGGAAAGAGGAATGGAGAGAGCGAAACAGAAGGACAGAGGAATGGAGAGAGCGAAGGAAAGAAGGAAAGAGGAATGGAGAGAGCGAACAGAAGGAAAGAGGAATGGAGAGAGCGAACAGAAGGAAAGAGGAATGGAGAGAGCGAACAGAAGGAAAGAGGAATGGAGAGAGCGAACAGAAGGACAGAGGAATGGAGAGAGCGAACAGAAGGAAAGAGGAATGGAGAGAGCGAACAGAAGGAAAGAGGAATGGAGAGAGCGAACAGAAGGAAAGAGGAATGGAGAGAGCGAACAGAAGGAAAGAGGAATGGAGAGAGCGAACAGAAGGAAAGAGGAATGGAGAGAGCGAACAGAAGGAAAGAGGAATGGAGAGAGCGAAACAGAAGGACAGAGGAATGGAGAGAGCGAACAGAAGGAAAGAGGAATGGAGAGAGCGAACAGAGGAAAGAGGAATGGAGAGAGCGAACAGAAGGAAAGAGGAATGGAGAGAGCGAAAGGAAAGAGGAATGGAGAGAGCAAACAGAAGGACAAGGAATGAGGAATGGAGAGAGCGAACAGAAGGAAAGAGGAATGGAGAGAGCGAACAGAAGGAAAGAGGAATGGAGAGAGCGAACAGAAGGAAAGAGGAATGGAGAGAGCGAAACAGAAGGAAAGAGAATGGAGAGCGAATGGAAGGAAAGAGGAATGGAGAGCGAACAGAAGGAAAGAGGAATGGAGAGAGCGAGCAGAAGGAAAGAGGAATGGAGAGAGCGAACAGAAGGAAAGAGGAATGGAGAGAGCGAACAGAAGGACAGAGGAATGGAGAGAGCGAACAGAAGGAAAGAGGAATGGAGAGAGCGATGAAGGAAAGAGGAATGGAGAGCGAACAGAAGGAAAGAGGAATGGAGAAGCGAACAGAAGGAAAGAGGAATGGAGAGAGCGACAGAAGGAAAGAGGAATGGAGAGAGCGATGGAAGGAAAGAGGAATGGAGAGAGCGAACAGAAGGAAAGAGGAATGGAGAGAGCGAACAGAAGGAAAGAGGAATGGAGAGAGCGAACAGAAGGAAAGAGGAATGGAGAGAGCGAAAGAAGGAAAGAGGAATGGAGAGAGCGAAACAGAAGGACAGAGGAATGGAGAGAGCGAACAGAAGGAAAGAGGAATGGAGAGAGCGAACGGAAGGAAAGAGGAATGGAGAGAGGAAACAGAAGGACAGAGGAATGGGAGAGAGCGGAGGAATGGAGAGAGCAAACAGAAGGAAAGAGGAATGGAGAGAGCATGGAAGGAAAGAGGAATGGAGAGAGCGAAACAGAAGGAAGAGGAATGGAGAGAGAGCGAACAGAAGGAAAGAGGAATGGAGAGAGCGACAGAATTAAAGAGAGAATGGAGAGAGCGACGGAAGGAAAGAGGAATGGAGAGAGCGAAACAGAAGGACAGAGGAATGGAGAGAGCGACGGAAGGAAAGAGGAATGGAGAGAGCGACAGAAGGAAAGAGGAATGGAGAGAGCGAACAGAAGGACAGAGGAATGGAGAGAGCAAACAGAAGGAAAGAGGAATGGAGAGAGCGAACAGAAGGAAAGAGGAATGGAGACAGCGAACAGAAGGAAAGAGGAATGGAGAGAGCGAACAGAAGGAAAGAGGAATGTAGAGAGCGAAACAGAAGGAAAGAGGAATGGAGAGAGCGAACAGAAGGAAAGAGGAATGGAGAGAGCGAAGGAAAAGGAATGGAGAGAGCGAGAAGGACAGAGGAATGGAGAGAGCGAACAGAAGGAAAGAGGAATGGAGAGAGCGAACAGAAGGAAAGAGGAATGGAGAGAGCGAACAGAAGGAAAGAGGAATGGAGAGAGCGATGGAAGGAAAGAGGAATGGAGAGAGAGCGACAGAAGGAAAGAGGAATGGAGAGAGCGAACAGAAGGAAAGAGGAATGGAGAGAGCGACGGAAGGAAAGAGGAATGGAGAGAGCGAAACAGAAGGACAGAGGAATGGAGAGAGCGAACAGAAGGAAAGAGGAATGGAGAGAGCAAACAGAAGGAAAGAGAATGGAGAGAGCGAAACGGAAGGAAAGAGGAATGGAGAGAGCGAACAGAAGGAAAGAGGAATGGAGAGAGCGAACAGAAGGAAAGAGGAATGGAGAGAGCGAACAGAAGGAAAGAGGAATGGAGAGAGCGAACAGAAGGAAAGAGGAATGAGAGCGAACAGAAGGAAAGAGGAATGGAGAGAGCGATGAAGGAAAGAGGAATGGAGAGCGAACAGAAGGAAAGAGGAATGGAGAGAGCGACGGAAGGAAAGAGGAATGGAGAGAGCGACAGAAGGAAAGAGGAATGGAGAGAGCGATGGAAGGAAAGAGGAATGGAGAGAGCGACGGAAGGAAAGAGGAATGGAGAGAGCGAACAGAAGGAAAGAGGAATGGAGAGAGCGAACAGAAGGAAAGAGGAATGGAGAGAGCGACGGAAGGAAAGAGGAATGGAGAGAGCGAAACAGAAGGAAAGAGGAATGGAGAGAGCGAACAGAAGGAAAGAGGAATGGAGAGAGCGAAGGAAAGGAAAGAGGAATGGAGAGGAATGGAGAGAGCGAAACAGAAGGACAGAGGAATGGAAAGAGGAAGGAAAGAAGAATGGAGAGAGCAAACAGAAGGAAAGAGGAATGGAGAGAGCGAAACAGAAGGAAAGAGGAATGGAGAGAGCGAACAGAAGGAAAGAGGAATGGAGAGAGCGAACAGAAGGAAAGAGGAATGGAGAGAGCGAACAGAAGGAAAGAGGAATGGAGAAGCGAACAGAAGGAAAGAGGAATGGAGAGAGCGAACAGAAGGAAAGAGGAATGGAGAGAGCGACGGAAGGAAAGAGGAATGGAGAGAAGCGACAGAGGAAAGAGAATGGAGAGAGCGAACAGAAGGAAAGAGGAATGGAGAGAGCGAACAGAAGGAAAGAGGAATGGAGAGAGCGAACGGAAGGAAAGAGGAATGGAGAGAGCAACAGAAGGACAGAGGAATGGAGAGAGCGAACAGAAGGAAAGAGGAATGGAGAGAGCGAACAGAAGGAAAGAGGAATGGAGAGAGCGAACAGAAGGAAAGAGGAATGAGAGAGCGAACAGAAGGAAAGAGGAATGGAAGAGAAAAGGAAAGAGAATGGAGAGAGCGAACAGAAGGAAAGAGGAATGGAGAGAGCGAACAGAAGGAAAGAGGAATGGAGAGAGCGAACAGAAGGAAAGAGGAATGGAGAGAGCGAACAGAAGGAAAGAGGAATGGAGAGAGCGAAAGGAAAGAGAAATGGAGACAGAGAACAGAGGAATGGAGAGAAGGAAAGAGGAATGGAAGAGCGATGAAGGAAAGAGGAATGGAGAGAGCGAACAGAAGGAAAGAGGAATGGAGAGAGCGACGGAAGGAAAGAGGAATGGAGAGAGCGACAGAAGGAAAGAGGAATGGAGAGAGCGAAAGGAAGAAGGAATGAAAGCGAACAGAAGGAAAGAGAATGGAGAGAGCGAACAAGGAAGAAAGAGGAATGGAGAGAGCGAACAGAAGGACAGAGGAATGGAGAGAGCAAACAGAAGGAAAGAGGAATGGAGAGAGCGAACAGAAGGAAAGAGGAATGGAGACAGCGAACAGAAGGAAAGAGGAATGGAGAGAGCGAAACAGAAGGAAAGAGGAATGGAGAGAGCGAACAGAAGGAAAGAGGAATGGAGAGAGCGAACAGAAGGAAAGAGGAATGGAGAGAGCGAACAGAAGGAAAGAGGAATGGAGAGAGCGAACAGAAGGAAAGAGGAATGGAGAGAGCGAACAGAAGGAAAGAGGAATGGAGAGAGCGAACAGAAGGAAAGAGGAATGGAGAGAGCGAAACAGAAGGAAAGAGGAATGGAGAGCGAACAGAAGGAAAGAGAGAATGGAAGCGAAAAGAAAGAGGAATGGAGAGAGCGAACAGAAGGACAGAGGAATGGAGAGAGCGAACAGAAGGAAAGAGGAATGGAGAGAGCGAACAGAAGGAAAGAGGAATGGAGAGAGCGAACAGAAGGAAGAGGAATGGAGAGAGCGACAGAAGGAAAGAGGAATGGAGAGAGCGAACAGAAGGAAAGAGGAATGGAGAGAGCGAAACAGAAGGAAAGAGGAATGGAGAGAGCGATGAAGGAAAGAGGAATGGAGAGAGCGACGGAAGGAAAGAGGAATGGAGAGAGCGAACAAGAAGGAAAGGAATGGAGAGAGCGAACAGAAGGAAAGAGGAATGGAGAGAGCGATGGAAGGAAAGAGGAATGGAGAGAGCGAAACAGAAGGAAAGAGGAATGGAGAGAAGCGAACAGAAGGAAAGAGGAATGGAGAGAGCGACGGAAGGAAAGAGGAATGGAGAGAGCGAACAGAAGGAAAGAGGAATGGAGAGAGCGAACAGAAGGAAAGAGGAATGGGAGAGAAACATGGAGAGGAAAGGAAGAAATGGAGAGAGGAATGGAAGAGCAGAAGGAAAGAGGAATGGAGAGAGCGAACAGAAGGAAAGAGGAATGGAGAGAGCGAACAGAAGGAAAGAGGAATGGAGAGAGCGAAAGGAAAGAGGAATGAGAGAGAAACAGAAGGAGAAATGGAGAGAAGACGGAGAGGAATGGAGAGAGCGAACAGAAGGAAAGAGGAATGGAGAGAGCGAACAGAAGGAAAGAAGAAAGAGAATGGAGAGAGCGAACAGAAGGAAAGAGAATGGAGAGAGCGGAAGGAAAGAGGAATGGAGAGAGAACAGAAGGACAGAGGAATGGAGAGAGCGAACAGAAGGAAAGAGGAATGGAGAGAGCGAACAGAAGGAAAGAGGAATGGAGAGAGCGAACAGAAGGAAAGAGGAATGGAGAGAGCGACAGAAGGAAAGAGGAATGGAGAGAGCAAACAGAAGGAAAGAGGAATGGAGAACAGAAGGAAAGAGGAATGGAGAGAGCGAAAGGAAAGAGGAATGGAGAGAGCGACGGAAGGAAAGAGGAATGGAGAGAGCGAAACAGAAGGAAAGAGGAATGGAGAGAGCGAACAGAAGGAAAGAGGAATGGAGAGAGCGATGAAGGAAAGAGGAATGGAGAGAGCGAAACAGAAGGACAGAGGAATGGAGAGAGCGAACAGAAGGAAAGAGGAATGGAGAGAGCGACAGAAGGAAGGAAAGAGGAATGGAGAGAGCGAACAGAAGGACAGAGGAATGGAGAGAGCGAACAGGAAGGAAAGAGGAATGGAGAGAGCAAACAGAAGGAAAGAGGAATGGAGAGAGCGAACAGAAGGAAAGAGGAATGGAGAGAGCGACGGAAGGAAAGAGGAATGGAAAGCGAACAGAAGGAAAGAGGAATGGAGAGAGCGAACAGAAGGAAAGAGGAATGGAGAGAGCGAACAGAAGGAAAGAGGAATGGAGAGAGCGAACAGAAGGAAAGAGGAATGGAGAGAGCGAACAGAAGGAAAGAGGAATGGAGAGAGCGAACAGAAGGAAAGAGGAATGGAGAGAGGGAACGAAAGGAAAGAAGAATGGAGAGAGCGACAGAAGGAATGGAGAGGAATGGAGAGAGCGAACAGAAGGAAAGAGGAATGGAGAGAGCGAACAGAAGGAAAGAGGAATGGAGAGAGCGATGGAAGGAAAGAGGAATGGAGAGAGCGAAACAGAAGGACAGAGGAATGGAGAGAGCGAACAGAAGGAAAGAGGAATGGAGAGAGCGACGAAGGAAAGAGGAATGGAGAGAGCAGAAGGAAAGAGGAATGGAGAGAGCGAACAGAAGGAAGAGGAATGGAGAGAGCGAACAGAAGGAAGAGGAATGGAGAGAGCGATGGAAGGAAAGAGGACAGAGGAATGGAGAGAGGAAACAGAAGGAAAGAGGAATGGAGAGAGCGAATGAAGAAAGAGGAATGGAGAAGCGACAGAAGGAAAGAGGAATGGAGAGAGCGAAACAGAAGGACAGAGGAATGGAGAGAGCGAACGAAGAAAGAAAAGAATTTAGAGAGCAGAAGGAAAGAGGAATGGAGAGAGCGAACAGAAGGAAAGAGGAATGGAGAGAGCGAACAGAAGGAAAGAGGAATGGAGAGAGCGAACAGAAGGAAAGAGGAATGGAGAGAGCGAACAGAAGGACAGAGGAATGGAGAGAGCGAACAGAAGGAAAGAGGAATGGAGAGAGCGAACAGAAGGAAAGAGGAATGGAGAGAGCGAACAGAAGGAAAGAGGAATGGAGAGAGCGACGGAAGGAAAGAGGAATGGAGAGAGCGAACAGAAGGAAAGAGGAATGGAGAGAGCGAACAGAAGGACAGAAGGAATGGAGAGAGCGAACAGAAGGAAGAGGAATGGAGAGAGCGAACAGAAGGAAAGAAGAATGGAGAGCGAACAGAAGGACAGAGGAATGGAGAGCGAACAGAAGGAAAGAGGAATGGAGAGAGCGATGAAGGAAAGAGGAATGGAGAAACAGAAGGAAAGAGGAATGGAGAGAGCGAACAGAAGGAAGAGGAATGGAGAGAGCGAACAGAAGGAAGAGGAATGGAGAGAGCGATGGAAGGAAAGAGGAATGGAGAAGGAAAAGAGGAATGGAGAGAGCGAACAGAAGGAAAGAGGAATGGAGAGAGCGAACAGAAGGAAAGAGAATGGAGAGAGCGATGGAAGGAAAGAGGAATGGAGAGAGCGAAACAGAAGGACAGAGGAATGGAGAGAGCGAACAGAAGGAAAGAGGAATGGAGAGAGCGACGGAAGGAAAGAGGAATGGAGAGAGGGAAACAGAAGGACAGAGGAATGGAGAGAGCGACGGAAAGAAAGAGGAATGGAGAGAGCAAACAGAAGGAAAGAGGAATGGAGAGAGCGATGGAAGGAAAGAGGAATGGAGAGAGCGAAACAGAAGGACAGAGGAATGGAGAGAGCGAACAGAAGGAAAGAGGAATGGAGAGAGCGACAGAATTAAAGAGGAATGGAGAGAGCGACGGAAGGAAAGAGGAATGGAGAGAGCGAAACAGAAGGACAGAGGAATGGAGAGAGCGACGGGAAGGAAAGAGGAATGGAGAGAGCAGAAGGAAAGAGGAATGGAGAGAGAGCGAACAGAAGGAAAGAGGAATAGAGAGAGCGAACAGAAGGAAAGAGGAATGGAGAGAGCGAACAGAAGGAAAGAGGAATGGAGAGAGCGAACAGAAGGACAGAGGAATGGAGAGAGCGAACAGAAGGAAAGAAGAATGGAGAGAGCGAACAGAAGGAAAGAGGAATGGAGAGAGCGAACAGAAGGAAAGAGGAATGGAGAGAGCGATGGAAGGAAAGAGGAATGGAGAGAGCGAACAGAAGGAAAGAGGAATGGAGAGAGCGAACAGAAGGACAGAGGAATGGAGAGAGCGAACAGAAGGAAAGAAGAATGGAGAGAGCGAACAGAAGGAAAGAGGAATGGAGAGAGCGAACAGAAGGAAAGAGGAATGGAGAGAGCGATGGAAGGACAGAGGAATGGAGAGAGCGAACAGAAGGAAAGAGGAATGGAGAGAGCGAACAGAAGGACAGAGGAATGGAGAGAGCGAACAGAAGGACAGAGGAATGGAGAGAGCGAACAGAAGGACAGAGGAATGGAGAGAGCGAACAGAAGGAAAGAGGAATGGAGAGAGCGAACAGAAGGAAAGAGGAATGGAGAGAGCGACGGAAGGAAAGAGGAATGGAGAGAGCGAACAGAAGGAAAGAGGAATGGAGAGAGCGACAGAAGGACAGAGGAATGGAGAGAGCGAACAGAAGGAAAGAGGAATGGAGAGAGCGAACAGAAGGAAAGAGGAATGGAGAGAGCGACGGAAGGAAAGAGGAATGGAGAGAGGGAAACAGAAGGACAGAGGAATGGAGAGAGCGATGGAAGGAAAGAGGAATGGAGAGAGCAAACAGAAGGAAAGAGGAATGGAGAGAGCGAACAGAAGGAAAGAGGAATGGAGAGAGCGAACAGAAGGAAAGAGGAATGAGAGAGCGAACAGAAGGACAGAGGAATGGAGAGAGCGAACAGAAGGACAGAGGAATGGAGAGAGCGACGGAAGGAAAGAGAAATGGAGAGAGCGAACAGAAGGAAAGAGGAATGGAGAGAGCGACAGAAGGACAGAGGAATGGAGAGAGCGAACAGAAGGAAAGAGGAATGGAGAGAGCGAACAGAAGGAAAGAGGAATGGAGAGAGCGACAGAAGGACAGAGGAATTGAGAGAGCGACAGAAGGACAAGAGGAATGGAAGAGCGAACAGAAGGAAAGAGGAATGGAGAGAGCGATGGAAGGAAAGAGGAATGGAGAGAGCGAACAGAAGGAAAGAGGAATGGAGAGAGCGAACAGAAGGACAGAGGAATGGAGAGAGCGAACAGAAGGACAGAGGAATGGAGAGAGCGAACAGAAGGAAAGAAGAATGGAGAGAGCGAACAGAAGGAAAGAGGAATGGAGAGAGCGAACAGAAGGAAAGAGGAATGAGAGAGCGAACAGAAGGACAGAGGAATGGAGAGAGCGACGGAAGGAAAGAGGAATGGAGAGAGCGAACAGAAGGAAAGAGGAATGGAGAGAGCGACAGAAGGACAGAGGAATGGAGAGAGCGAACAGAAGGAAAGAGGAATGGAGAGAGCGAACAGAAGGAAAGAGGAATGGAGAGAGCGACAGAAGGACAGAGGAATTGAGAGAGCGACAGAAGGACAGAGGAATGGAGAGAGCGAACAGAAGGAAAGAGGAATGGAGAGAGCGAACAGAAGGACAGAGGAATGGAGAGAGCGAACAGAAGGACAGAGGAATGGTGAGAGCGAACAGAAGGACAGAGGAATGGAGAGAGCGAACAGAAGGAAAGAGGAATGGAGAGAGCGACAGAAGGACAGAGGAATTGAGAGAGCGACAGAAGGACAGAGGAATGGAGAGAGCGAACAGAAGGACAGAGGAATGGTGAGAGCGAACAGAAGGACAGAGGAATGGAGAGAGCGAACAGAAGGAAAGAAGAATGGAGAGAGCGAACAGAAGGAAAGAGGAATGGAGAGAGCGAACAGAAGGAAAGAGGAATGGAGAGAGCGATGGAAGGAAAGAGGAATGGAGAGAGCGAACAGAAGGACAGAGGAATGGAGAGAGCGAACAGAAGGAAAGAAGAATGGAGAGAGCGAACAGAAGGAAAGAGGAATGGAGAGAGCGAACAGAAGGAAAGAGGAATGGAGAGAGCGATGGAAGGACAGAGGAATGGAGAGAGCGAACAGAAGGACAGAGGAATGGAGAGAGCGAACAGAAGGACAGAGGAATGGAGAGAGCGAACAGAAGGACAGAGGAATGGAGAGAGCGAACAGAAGGAAAGAAGAATGGAGAGAGCGAACAGAAGGAAAGAGGAATGGAGAGAGCGAACAGAAGGACAGAGGAATGGAGAGAGCGAACAGAAGGACAGAGGAATGGAGAGAGCGAACAGAAGGACAGAGGAATGGAGAGAGCGAACAGAAGGAAAGAAGAATGGAGAGAGCGAACAGAAGGAAAGAGGAATGGAGAGAGCGAACAGAAGGAAAGAGGAATGAGAGAGCGAACAGAAGGACAGAGGAATGGAGAGAGCGAACAGAAGGACAGAGGAATGGAGAGAGCGACGGAAGGAAAGAGGAATGGAGAGAGCGAACAGAAGGAAAGAGGAATGGAGAGAGCGAACAGAAGGAAAGAGGAATGAGAGAGCGAACAGAAGGAAAGAGGAATGGAGAGAGCGACAGAAGGACAGAGGAATTGAGAGAGCGACAGAAGGACAGAGGAATGGAGAGAGCGAACAGAAGGAAAGAGGAATGGAGAGAGCGAACAGAAGGACAGAGGAATGGAGAGAGCGAACAGAAGGACAGAGGAATGGAGAGAGCGAACAGAAGGACAGAGGAATGGAGAGAGCGAAACGGAAGGAAAGAGGAATGGAGAGAGCGAACAGAAGGAAAGAGGAATGGAGAGAGCGACAGAAGGACAGAGGAATGGAGAGAGCGAACAGAAGGAAAGAGGAATGGAGAGAGCGAACAGAAGGAAAGAGGAATGGAGAGAGCGACAGAAGGACAGAGGAATTGAGAGAGCGACAGAAGGACAGAGGAATGGAGAGAGCGAACAGAAGGAAAGAGGAATGGAGAGAGCGAACAGAAGGACAGAGGAATGGAGAGAGCGAACAGAAGGAAAGAAGAATGGAGAGAGCGAACAGAAGGAAAGAGGAATGGAGAGAGCGATGGAAGGAAAGAGGAATGGAGAGAGCGAACAGAAGGAAAGAGGAATGGAGAGAGCGAACAGAAGGACAGAGGAATGGAGAGAGCGAACAGAAGGACAGAGGAATGGAGAGAGCGAACAGAAGGAAAGAAGAATGGAGAGAGCGAACAGAAGGAAAGAGGAATGGAGAGAGCGAACAGAAGGACAGAGGAATGGAGAAGCGAACAGAAGGACAGAGGAATGGAGAGAGCGAAGGAAAGAGGAATGGAGAGAGCAACAGAAGGAAAGAGGAATGGAGAGAGCGACAGAAGGAAAGAGGAATGGAGAGAGCGAACAGAAGGAAAGAGGAATGGAGAATGAGCGAACAGAAGGACAGAGGAATGGAGAAGCGACAGAAGGACAGAGGAATGGAGAGAGCGAACAGAAGGAAAGAGGAATGGAGAGAGCGAACAGAAGGAAAGAGGAATGGAGAGAGCGAACAGAAGGACAGAGGAATGGAGAGAGCGAACAGAAGGACAGAGGAATGGAGAGAGCGAACAGAAGGAAAGAGGAATGGAGAGAGCGAACAGAAGGAAAGAGAATGGAGAGAGCGAACAGAAGGAAAGAGGAATGGAGAGAGAGCGAGGAATGGAGAGAGCGAGGGAAAGAGGAATGGAGAGAGCGAACAGAAGGAAAGAGGAATGGAGAGAGCGAACAGAAGGACAGAGAATGGAGAGAGCGAACAGAAGGAAAGAAGAATGGAGAGAGAGCGAACAGAAGGAAAGAGGAATGGAGAGAGCGAACAGAAGGAAAGAGGAATGGAGAGAGCGATGGAAGGAAAGAGGAATGGAGAGAGCGAACAGAAGGAAAGAGGAATGGAGAGAGCGAACAGAAGGAAAGAGGAATGGAGAGAGCGAACAGAAGGACAGAGGAATGGAGAGAGCGAACAGAAGGACAGAGGAATGGAGAGAGCGAACAGAAGGAAAGAGGAATGGAGAGAGCAACAGAAGGAAAGAGGAATGGAGAGAGCGAAACGGAAGGAAAGAGGAATGGAGAGAGCGAACAGAAGGAAAGAGGAATGGAGAGAGCGAACAGAAGAAGA
Source organism: Oncorhynchus nerka (assembly GCF_034236695.1). Classification (NCBI taxonomy): domain Eukaryota; kingdom Metazoa; phylum Chordata; class Actinopteri; order Salmoniformes; family Salmonidae; genus Oncorhynchus; species Oncorhynchus nerka. The sequence goes on from NC_088418.1 coordinate 13,048,327, forward strand.
GGAATGGAGAGAGCGAACAGAAGGAAGAGGAATGGAGAGAGCGAACAGAAGGAAAGAGGAATGGAGAGAGCGAAAGGAAAGAGAATGGAGAGAGCGAACAGAAGGAAAGAGGAATGGAGAGAGGGAAACAGAAGGACAGAGGAATGGAGAGAGCGAAACAGAAGGAAAGAGGAATGGAGAGAGCAACAGAAGGAAAGAGGAATGGAGAGAGCGAACAGAAGGAAAGAGGAATGAGAGAGCGAACAGAAGGACAGAGGAATGGAGAGAGCGACGGAAGGAAAGAGGAATGGAGAGAGCGAACAGAAGGAAAGAGGAATGGAGAGAGCGACAGAAGGACAGAGGAATGGAGAGAGCGAACAGAAGGAAAGAGGAATGGAGAGAGCGAACAGAAGGAAAGAGGAATGGAGAGAGCGACAGAAGGACAGAGGAATTGAGAGAGCGACAGAAGGACAGAGGAATGGAGAGAGCGAACAGAAGGAAAGAGGAATGGAGAGAGCGAACAGAAGGACAGAGGAATGGAGAGAGCGAACAGAAGGACAGAGGAATGGAGAGAGCGAACAGAAGGACAGAGGAATGGAGAGAGCGAACAGAAGGAAAGAGGAATGGAGAGAGCGAACAGAAGGAAAGAGGAATGGAGAGAGCGAACAGAAGGAAAGAGGAATGGAGAGAGCGATGGAAGGAAAGAGGAATGGAGAGAGCGAACAGAAGGAAAGAGGAATGGAGAGAACGAACAGAAGGACAGAGGAATGGAGAGAGCGAACAGAAGGAAAGAAGAATGGAGAGAGCGAACAGAAGGAAAGAGGAATGGAGAGAGCGAACAGAAGGAAAGAGGAATGGAGAGAGCGATGGAAGGACAGAGGAATGGAGAGAGCGAACAGAAGGACAGAGGAATGGAGAGAGCGAACAGAAGGACAGAGGAATGGAGAGAGCGAACAGAAGGAAAGAGGAATGGAGAGAGCGAACAGAAGGAAAGAGGAATGGAGAGAGCGAACAGAAGGAAAGAGGAATGGAGAGAGCGAACAGAAGGAAAGAGGAATGGAGAGAGCGACAGAAGGACAGAGGAATTGAGAGAGCGACAGAAGGACAGAGGAATGGAGAGAGCGAACAGAAGGAAAGAGGAATGGAGAGAGCGAACAGAAGGACAGAGGAATGGAGAGAGCGAACAGAAGGACAGAGGAATGGTGAGAGCGAACAGAAGGACAGATGAATGGAGAGATCGAACAGAAGGAAAGAAGAATGGAGAGAGCGAACAGAAGGAAAGAGGAATGGTGAGAGCGAACAGAAGGAAAGAGGAATGGAGAGAGCGATGGAAGGAAAGAGGAATGGAGAGAGCGAACAGAAGGAAAGAGGAATGGAGAGAGCGAACAGAAGGACAGAGGAATGGAGAGAGCGAACAGAAGGACAGAGGAATGGAGAGAGCGAACAGAAAGAAAGAAGAATGGAGAGAGCGAACAGAAGGAAAGAGGAATGGAGAGAGCGAACAGAAGGAAAGAGGAATGGAGAGAGCGACGGAAGGAAAGAGGAATGGAGAGAGCGAACAGAAGGAAAGAAGAATGGAGAGAGCGACAGAAGGACAGAGGAATGGAGAGAGCGAACAGAAGGAAAGAGGAATGGAGAGAGCGAACAGAAGGAAAGAGGAATGGAGAGAGCGACGGAAGGAAAGAGGAATGGAGAGAGGGAAACAGAAGGACAGAGGAATGGAGAGAGCGACGGAAGGAAAGAGGAATGGAGAGAGCAAACAGAAGGAAAGAGGAATGGAGAGAGCGAACAGAAGGAAAGAGGAATGGAGAGAGCGAACAGAAGGAAAGAGGAATGAGAGAGCGAACAGAAGGACAGAGGAATGGAGAGAGCGAACAGAAGGACAGAGGAATGGAGAGAGCGACGGAAGGAAAGAGGAATGGAGAGAGCGAACAGAAGGAAAGAGGAATGGAGAGAGCAAACAGAAGGAAAGAGGAATGGAGAGAGCGAACAGAAGGAAAGAGGAATGGAGAGAGCGAACAGAAGGAAAGAGGAATGGAGAGAGCGACAGAAGGACAGAGGAATTGAGAGAGCGACAGAAGGACAGAGGAATGGAGAGAGCGAACAGAAGGAAAGAGGAATGGAGAGAGCGAACAGAAGGACAGAGGAATGGAGAGAGCGAACAGAAGGACAGAGGAATGGTGAGAGCGAACAGAAGGACAGAGGAATGGAGAGAGCGAACAGAAGGAAAGAAGAATGGAGAGAGCGAACAGAAGGAAAGAGGAATGGAGAGAGCGAACAGAAGGAAAGAGGAATGGAGAGAGCGAACAGAAGGAAAGAGGAATGGAGAGAGCGAACAGAAGGAAAGAGGAATGGAGAGAGCGAACAGAAGGACAGAGGAATGGAGAGAGCGAACAGAAGGACAGAGGAATGGAGAGAGCGAACAGAAGGAAAGAAGAATGGAGAGAGCGAACAGAAGGAAAGAGGAATGGAGAGAGCGAACAGAAGGAAAGAGGAATGGAGAGAGCGATGGAAGGAAAGAGGAATGGAGAGAGCGAACAGAAGGAAAGAGGAATGGAGAGAGCGAACAGAAGGACAGAGGAATGGAGAGAGCGAACAGAAGGAAAGAGGAATGGAGAGAGCGAACAGAAGGAAAGAAGAATGGAGAGAGCGAACAGAAGGAAAGAGGAATGGAGAGAGCGAACAGAAGGAAAGAGGAATGGAGAGAGCGATGGAAGGAAAGAGGAATGGAGAGAGCGAACAGAAGGAAAGAGGAATGGAGAGAGCGAACAGAAGGAAAGAGGAATGGAGAGAGCGACGGAAGGAAAGAGGAATGGAGAGAGCGAACAGAAGGAAAGAAGAATGGAGAGAGCGACAGAAGGACAGAGGAATGGAGAGAGCGAACAGAAGGAAAGAGGAATGGAGAGAGCGAACAGAAGGAAAGAGGAATGGAGAGAGCGAACAGAAGGAAAGAGGAATGGAGAGAGCGAAACAGAAGGAAAGAGGAATGGAGAGAGCGAACGAAGGAAAGAGGAATGGAGAGAGCAAACAGAAGGAAAGAGGAATGGAGAGAGCGAACAGAAGGAAAGAGGAATGGAGAGAGCGAACAGAAGGAAAGAGGAATGGAGAGAGCGAACAGAAGGACAGAGGAATGGAGAGAGCGAACAGAAGGACAGAGGAATGGAGAGAGCGAACAGAAGGAAAGAGGAATGGAGAGAGCGAACAGAAGGAAAGAGGAATGGAGAGAGCGAACAGAAGGACAGAGGAATGGAGAGAGCGAACAGAAGGAAAGAGGAATGGAGAGAGCGAACAGAAGGAAAGAGGAATGGAGAGAGCGACAGAAGGAAAGAGGAATTGGAGAGAGCGAACAGAAGGACAGAGGAATGGAGAGAGCGAACAGAAGGAAAGAGGAATGGAGAGAGCGAACAGAAGGACAGAGGAATGGAGAGAGCGAACAGAAGGACAGAGGAATGGAGAGAGCGAACAGAAGGACAGAGGAATGGAGAGAGCGAACAGAAGGAAAGAAGAATGGAGAGAGCGAACAGAAGGAAAGAGGAATGGAGAGAGCGAACAGAAGGAAAGAGGAATGGAGAGAGCGAAGAAGGAAAGAGGAATGGAGAGAGCGAACAGAAGGAAAGAGGAATGGAGAGAGCGAACAGAAGGACAGAGGAATGGAGAGAGCGAACAGAAGGACAGAGGAATGGAGAGAGCGAACAGAAGGAAAGAAGAATGAGAGAGCGAACAGAAGGAAAGAGGAATGGAGAGAGCGAACAGAAGGAAAGAGGAATGGAGAGAGCGAACAGAAGGAAAGAGGAATGGAGAGAGCGAACAGAAGGAAAGAGGAATGGAGAGAGCGAACAGAAGGACAGAGGAATGGAGAGAGCGAACAGAAGGAAAGAGGAATGGAGAGAGCGAACAGAAGGAAAGAAGAATGGAGAGAGCGAACAGAAGGAAAGAGGAATGGAGAGAGCGAACAGAAGGAAAGAGGAATGGAGAGAGCGAACAGAAGGAAAGAGGAATGGAGAGAGCGAACAGAAGGAAAGAGGAATGGAGAGAGCGAACAGAAGGAAAGAGGAATGGAGAGAGCGATGGAAGGAAAGAGGAATGGAGAGAGCGAACAGAAGGATGGGAATGGAGAGAGCGAACAGAAGGAAAGAGGAATGGAGAGAGCGATGGAAGGAAAGAGGAATGGAGAGAGCGAACAGAAGGAAAGAGGAATGGAGAGAGCGAACAGAAGGACAGAGGAATGGAGAGAGCGAACAGAAGGAAAGAGGAATGGAGAGAGCGAACAGAAGGAAAGAAGAATGGAGAGAGCGAACAGAAGGAAAGAGGAATGGAGAGAGCGAACAGAAGGAAAGAGGAATGGAGAGAGCGATGGAAGGAAAGAGGAATGGAGAGAGCGAACAGAAGGAAAGAGGAATGGAGAGAGCGAACAGAAGGACAGAGGAATGGAGAGAGCGAACAGAAGGACAGAGGAATGGAGAGAGCGAACAGAAAGAAAGAAGAATGGAGAGAGCGAACAGAAGGAAAGAGGAATGGAGAGAGCGAACAGAAGGAAAGAGGAATGGAGAGAGCGATGGAAGGAAAGAGGAATGGAGAGAGCGAACAGAAGGAAAGAGGAATGGAGAGAGCGAACAGAAGGACAGAGGAATGGAGAGAGCGAACAGAAGGACAGAGGAATGGAGAGAGCGAACAGAAGGACAGAGGAATGGAGAGAGCGAACAGAAGGAAAGAGGAATGGAGAGAGCGAACAGAAGGAAAGAGGAATGGAGAGAGCGAACAGAAGGAAAGAGGAATGGAGAGAGCGAACAGAAGGAAAGAGGAATGGAGAGAGCGACAGAAGGACAGAGGAATGGAGAGAGCGAACAGAAGGAAAGAGGAATGGAGAGAGCGACGGAAGGAAAGAGGAATGGAGAGAGGGAAACAGAAGGACAGAGGAATGGAGAGAGCGACGGAAGGAAAGAGGAATGGAGAGAGCAAACAGAAGGAAAGAGGAATGGAGAGAGCGAACAGAAGGAAAGAGGAATGGAGAGAGCGAACAGAAGGAAAGAGGAATGAGAGAGCGAACAGAAGGACAGAGGAATGGAGAGAGCGAACAGAAGGACAGAGGAATGGAGAGAGCGACGGAAGGAAAGAGGAATGGAGAGAGCGAACAGAAGGAAAGAGGAATGGAGAGAGCGAACAGAAGGACAGAGGAATGGAGAGAGCGAACAGAAGGAAAGAGGAATGGAGAGAGCGAACAGAAGGAAAGAGGAATGGAGAGAGCGACAGAAGGACAGAGGAATTGAGAGAGCGACAGAAGGACAGAGGAATGGAGAGAGCGAACAGAAGGAAAGAGGAATGGAGAGAGCGAACAGAAGGACAGAGGAATGGAGAGAGCGAACAGAAGGACAGAGGAATGGAGAGAGCGAACAGAAGGACAGAGGAATGGAGAGAGCGACGGAAGGAAAGAGGAATGGAGAGAGCGAACAGAAGGAAAGAGGAATGGAGAGAGCGAACAGAAGGAAAGAGGAATGGAGAGAGCGATGGAAGGAAAGAGGAATGGAGAGAGCGAACAGAAGGAAAGAGGAATGGAGAGAGCGAACAGAAGGACAGAGGAATGGAGAGAGCGAACAGAAGGAAAGAAGAATGGAGAGAGCGAACAGAAGGAAAGAGGAATGGAGAGAGCGAACAGAAGGAAAGAGGAATGGAGAGAGCGATGGAAGGACAGAGGAATGGAGAGAGCGAACAGAAGGACAGAGGAATGGAGAGAGCGAACAGAAGGACAGAGGAATGGAGAGAGCGAACAGAAGGAAAGAGGAATGGAGAGAGCGAACAGAAGGAAAGAGGAATGGAGAGAGCGACAGAAGGACAGAGGAATGGAGAGAGCGAACAGAAGGAAAGAGGAATGGAGAGAGCGAACAGAAGGAAAGAGGAATGGAGAGAGCGACAGAAGGACAGAGGAATTGAGAGAGCGACAGAAGGACAGAGGAATGGAGAGAGCGAACAGAAGGAAAGAGGAATGGAGAGAGCGAACAGAAGGACAGAGGAATGGAGAGAGCGAACAGAAGGACAGAGGAATGGTGAGAGCGAACAGAAGGAAAGAGGAATGGAGAGAGCGACGGAAGGAAAGAGGAATGGAGAGAGCGAACAGAAGGAAAGAGGAATGGAGAGAGCGACAGAAGGACAGAGGAATGGAGAGAGCGAACAGAAGGAAAGAGGAATGGAGAGAGCGACGGAAGGAAAGAGGAATGGAGAGAGGGAAACAGAAGGACAGAGGAATGGAGAGAGCGACGGAAGGAAAGAGGAATGGAGAGAGCAAACAGAAGGAAAGAGGAATGGAGAGAGCGAACAGAAGGAAAGAGGAATGGAGAGAGCGAACAGAAGGAAAGAGGAATGAGAGAGCGAACAGAAGGACAGAGGAATGGAGAGAGCGAACAGAAGGACAGAGGAATGGAGAGAGCGACGGAAGGAAAGAGGAATGGAGAGAGCGAACAGAAGGAAAGAGGAATGGAGAGAGCGACAGAAGGACAGAGGAATGGAGAGAGCGAACAGAAGGAAAGAGGAATGGAGAGAGCGAACAGAAGGAAAGAGGAATGGAGAGAGCGACAGAAGGACAGAGGAATTGAGAGAGCGACAGAAGGACAGAGGAATGGAGAGAGCGAACAGAAGGAAAGAGGAATGGAGAGAGCGAACAGAAGGACAGAGGAATGGAGAGAGCGAACAGAAGGAAAGAGGAATGGTGAGAGCGAACAGAAGGACAGAGGAATGGAGAGAGCGAACAGAAGGAAAGAAGAATGGAGAGAGCGAACAGAAGGAAAGAGGAATGGAGAGAGCGAACAGAAGGAAAGAGGAATGGAGAGAGCGATGGAAGGAAAGAGGAATGGAGAGAGCGAACAGAAGGAAAGAGGAATGGAGAGAGCGAACAGAAGGACAGAGGAATGGAGAGAGCGAACAGAAGGAAAGAAGAATGGAGAGAGCGAACAGAAGGAAAGAGGAATGGAGAGAGCGAACAGAAGGAAAGAGGAATGGAGAGAGCGATGGAAGGACAGAGGAATGGAGAGAGCGAACAGAAGGACAGAGGAATGGAGAGAGCGAACAGAAGGACAGAGGAATGGAGAGAGCGAACAGAAGGAAAGAGGAATGGAGAGAGCGAACAGAAGGAAAGAGGAATGGAGAGAGCGACAGAAGGACAGAGGAATGGAGAGAGCGAACAGAAGGAAAGAGGAATGGAGAGAGCGAACAGAAGGAAAGAGGAATGGAGAGAGCGACAGAAGGACAGAGGAATTGAGAGAGCGACAGAAGGACAGAGGAATGGAGAGAGCGAACAGAAGGAAAGAGGAATGGAGAGAGCGAACAGAAGGACAGAGGAATGGAGAGAGCGAACAGAAGGACAGAGGAATGGTGAGAGCGAACAGAAGGACAGAGGAATGGAGAGAGCGAACAGAAGGAAAGAAGAATGGAGAGAGCGAACAGAAGGAAAGAGGAATGGAGAGAGCGAACAGAAGGAAAGAGGAATGGAGAGAGCGATGGAAGGAAAGAGGAATGGAGAGAGCGAACAGAAGGAAAGAGGAATGGAGAGAGCGAACAGAAGGACAGAGGAATGGAGAGAGCGAACAGAAGGAAAGAAGAATGGAGAGAGCGAACAGAAGGAAAGAGGAATGGAGAGAGCGAACAGAAGGAAAGAGGAATGGAGAGAGCGATGGAAGGAAAGAGGAATGGAGAGAGCGAACAGAAGGACAGAGGAATGGAGAGAGCGAACAGAAGGACAGAGGAATGGAGAGAGCGAACAGAAGGAAAGAGGAATGGAGAGAGCGAACAGAAGGAAAGAGGAATGGAGAGAGCGAACAGAAGGAAAGAGGAATGGAGAGAGCGATGGAAGGAAAGAGGAATGGAGAGAGCGAACAGAAGGAAAGAGGAATGGAGAGAGCGAACAGAAGGACAGAGGAATGGAGAGAGCGAACAGAAGGACAGAGGAATGGAGAGAGCGAACAGAAGGAAAGAAGAATGGAGAGAGCGAACAGAAGGAAAGAGGAATGGAGAGAGCAAACAGAAGGAAAGAGGAATGAGAGAGCGAACAGAAGGACAGAGGAATGGAGAGAGCGAACAGAAGGACAGAGGAATGGAGAGAGCGACGGAAGGAAAGAGGAATGGAGAGAGCGAACAGAAGGAAAGAGGAATGGAGAGAGCGAACAGAAGGAAAGAGGAATGGAGAGAGCGAACAGAAGGAAAGAGGAATGGAGAGAGCGACAGAAGGACAGAGGAATTGAGAGAGCGACAGAAGGACAGAGGAATGGAGAGAGCGAACAGAAGGAAAGAGGAATGGAGAGAGCGAACAGAAGGACAGAGGAATGGAGAGAGCGAACAGAAGGACAGAGGAATGGTGAGAGCGAACAGAAGGACAGAGGAATGGAGAGAGCGAACAGAAGGAAAGAAGAATGGAGAGAGCGAACAGAAGGAAAGAAGAATGGAGAGAGCGAACAGAAGGAAAGAGGAATGGAGAGAGCGAACAGAAGGAAAGAGGAATGGAGAGAGCGATGGAAGGAAAGAGGAATGGAGAGAGCGAACAGAAGGAAAGAGGAATGGAGAGAGCGAACAGAAGGACAGAGGAATGGAGAGAGCGAACAGAAGGACAGAGGAATGGAGAGAGCGAACAGAAAGAAAGAAGAATGGAGAGAGCGAACAGAAGGAAAGAGGAATGGAGAGAGCGAACAGAAGGAAAGAGGAATGGAGAGAGCGAACAGAAGGAAAGAGGAATGGAGAGAGCGAACAGAAGGAAAGAGGAATGGAGAGAGCGAACAGAAGGACAGAGGAATGGAGAGAGCGAACAGAAGGACAGAGGAATGGAGAGAGCGAACAGAAGGACAGAGGAATGGAGAGAGCAAACAGAAGGAAAGAGGAATGGAGAGAGCGAACAGAAGGAAAGAGGAATGGAGAGAGCGACGGAAGGAAAGAGGAATGGAGAGAGCGAACAGAAGGAAAGAGGAATGGAGAGAGCGACAGAAGGACAGAGGAATGGAGAGAGCGAACAGAAGGAAAGAGGAATGGAGAGAGCGAACAGAAGGAAAGAGGAATGGAGAGAGCGACGGAAGGAAAGAGGAATGGAGAGAGGGAAACAGAAGGACAGAGGAATGGAGAGAGCGACGGAAGGAAAGAGGAATGGAGAGAGAAAACAGAAGGAAAGAGGAATGGAGAGAGCGAACAGAAGGAAAGAGGAATGGAGAGAGCGAACAGAAGGAAAGAGGAATGGAGAGAGCGATGGAAGGACAGAGGAATGGAGAGAGCGAACAGAAGGACAGAGGAATGGAGAGAGCGAACAGAAGGACAGAGGAATGGAGAGAGCGAACAGAAGGACAGAGGAATGGAGAGAGCGAACAGAAGGAAAGAGGAATGGAGAGAGCGAACAGAAGGAAAGAGGAATGGAGAGAGCGAACAGAAGGAAAGAGGAATGGAGAGAGCGATGGAAGGAAAGAGGAATGGAGAGAGCGAACAGAAGGAAAGAGGAATGGAGAGAGCGAACAGAAGGACAGAGGAATGGAGAGAGCGAACAGAAGGACAGAGGAATGGAGAGAGCGAACAGAAGGAAAGAAGAATGGAGAGAGCGAACAGAAGGAAAGAGGAATGGAGAGAGCGAACAGAAGGAAAGAGGAATGGAGAGCGAACAGAAGGACAGAGGAATGGAGAGAGCGAACAGAAGGAAGAGGAATGGAGAGAGCGAACAGAAGGAAAGAGGAATGGAGAGAGCGAACAGAAGGAAAGAGGAATGGAGAGAGCGAACAGAAGGAAAGAGGAATGGAGAGAGCGAACAGAAGGAAAGAGGAATGGAGAGAGCGAACAGAAGGAAGAGGAATGGAGAGAGCGAACAGAAGGACAGAGGAATGGAGAGAGCGAACAGAAGGAAAGAGGAATGGAGAGAGCGAACAGAAGGACAGAGGAATGGAGAGAGCGAACAGAAGGACAGAGGAATGGTGAGAGCGAACAGAAGGACAGAGGAATGGAGAGAGCGAACAGAAGGAAAGAGGAATGGAGAGAGCGAACAGAAGGAAAGAAGAATGGAGAGAGCGAACAGAAGGAAAGAGGAATGGAGAGAGCGAACAGAAGGAAAGAGGAATGGAGAGAGCGATGGAAGGAAAGAGGAATGGAGAGAGCGAACAGAAGGAAAGAGGAATGGAGAGAGCGAACAGAAGGACAGAGGAATGGAGAGAGCGAACAGAAGGACAGAGGAATGGAGAGAGCGAACAGAAAGAAAGAAGAATGGAGAGAGCGAACAGAAGGAAAGAGGAATGGAGAGAGCGAACAGAAGGAAAGAGGAATGGAGAGAGCGAACAGAAGGAAAGAGGAATGGAGAGAGCGAACAGAAGGAAAAGAGGAATGGAGAGAGCGAACAGAAGGACAGAGGAATGGAGAGAGCGAACAGAAGGACAGAGGAATGGAGAGAGCGAACAGAGGGACAGAGGAATGGAGAGAGCAAACAGAAGGAAAGAGGAATGGAGAGAGCGAACAGAAGGAAAGAGGAATGGAGAGAGTGACGGAAGGAAAGAGGAATGGAGAGAGCGAACAGAAGGAAAGAGGAATGGAGAGAGCGACAGAAGGACAGAGGAATGGAGAGAGCGAACAGAAGGAAAGAGGAATGGAGAGAGCGAACAGAAGGAAAGAGGAATGGAGAGAGCGATGGAAGGAAAGAGGAATGGAGAGAGCGAACAGAAGGAAAGAGGAATGGAGAGAGCGAACAGAAGGACAGAGGAATGGAGAGAGCGAACAGAAGGACAGAGGAATGGAGAGAGCGAACAGAAAGAAAGAAGAATGGAGAGAGCGAACAGAAGGAAAGAGGAATGGAGAGAGCGAACAGAAGGAAAGAGGAATGGAGAGAGCGATGGAAGGAAAGAGGAATGGAGAGAGCGAACAGAAGGAAAGAGGAATGGAGAGAGCGAACAGAAGGACAGAGGAATGGAGAGAGCGAACAGAAGGACAGAGGAATGGAGAGAGCGAACAGAGGGACAGAGGAATGGAGAGAGCAAACAGAAGGAAAGAGGAATGGAGAGAGCGAACAGAAGGAAAGAGGAATGGAGAGAGTGACGGAAGGAAAGAGGAATGGAGAGAGCGAACAGAAGGAAAGAGGAATGGAGAGAGCGACAGAAGGACAGAGGAATGGAGAGAGCGAACAGAAGGAAAGAGGAATGGAGAGAGCGAACAGAAGGAAAGAGGAATGGAGAGAGCGATGGAAGGAAAGAGGAATGGAGAGAGCGAAACAGAAGGACAGAGGAATGGAGAGAGCGAACAGAAGGAAAGAGGAATGGAGAGAGAAACAGAAGGAAAGAGGAATGGAGAGAGCGAACAGAAGGAAAGAGGAATGGAGAGAGCGAACAGAAGGAAAGAGGAATGGAGAGAGCGAACAGAAGGAAAGAGGAATGGAGAGAGCGAACAGAAGGACAGAGGAATGGAGAGAGCGAACAGAAGGACAGAGGAATGGAGAGAGCGAACAGAAGGAAAGAGGAATGGAGAGAGCGAACAGAAGGAAAGAGGAATGGAGAGAGCGAACAGAAGGAAAGAGGAATGGAGAGAGCGAACAGAAGGAAAGAGGAATGGAGAGAGCGAACAGAAGGAAAGAGGAATGGAGAGAGCGAACAGAAGGACAGAGGAATGGAGAGAGCGAACAGAAGGAAGAGGAATGGAGAGAGCGAACAGAAGGACAGAGGAATGGAGAGAGCGAACAGAAGGAAAGAGGAATGGAGAGAGCGACAGAAGGAAGAGGAATGGAGAGAGCGAACGGAAGGAAAGAGGAATGGAGAGAGCGAAACAGAAGGAAAGAGGAATGGAGAGAGGGAAACAGAAGGAAGAGGAATGGAGAGAGCGAACAGAAGGAAAGAGGAATGGAGAGAGCAAAGGAAAGAGAAGGAAAGAGGAATGGAGAGAGAGAGAACAGAAGGAAAGAGGAATGGAGAGAGCGATGGAAGGACAGAGGAATGGAGAGAGCGAACAGAAGGACAGAGGAATGGAGAGAGCGAACAGAAGGACAGAGGAATGGAGAGAGCGAACAGAAGGAAAGAGGAATGGAGAGAGCGAACAGAAGGAAAGAGGAATGGAGAGAGCGAACAGAAGGAAAGAGGAATGGAGAGAGCGATGGAAGGAAAGAGGAATGGAGAGAGCGAACAGAAGGAAAGAGGAATGGAGAGAGCGAACAGAAGGACAGAGGAATGGAGAGAGCGAACAGAAGGACAGAGGAATGGAGAGAGCGAACAGAAGGAAAGAGGAATGGAGAGAGCGAACAGAAGGAAAGAGGAATGGAGAGAGCGACAGAAGGACAGAGGAATGGAGAGAGCGAACAGAAGGAAAGAGGAATGGAGAGAGCGAACAGAAGGAAAGAGGAATGGAGAGAGCGACGGAAGGAAAGAGGAATGGAGAGAGGGAAACAGAAGGACAGAGGAATGGAGAGAGCGACGGAAGGAAAGAGGAATGGAGAGAGAAAACAGAAGGACAGAGGAATGGAGAGAGCGAACAGAAGGACAGAGGAATGGAGAGAGCGACGGAAGGAAAGAGGAATGGAGAGAGCGAACAGAAGGAAAGAGGAATGGAGAGAGCGACAGAAGGACAGAGGAATGGAGAGAGCGAACAGAAGGAAAGAGGAATGGAGAGAGCGAACAGAAGGAAAGAGGAATGGAGAGAGCGACAGAAGGACAGAGGAATTGAGAGAGCGACAGAAGGACAGAGGAATGGAGAGAGCGAACAGAAGGAAAGAGGAATGGAGAGAGCGAACAGAAGGACAGAGGAATGGAGAGAGCGAACAGAAGGACAGAGGAATGGTGAGAGCGAACAGAAGGACAGAGGAATGGAGAGAGCGAACAGAAGGAAAGAAGAATGGAGAGAGCGAACAGAAGGAAAGAGGAATGGAGAGAGCGAACAGAAGGAAAGAGGAATGGAGAGAGCGATGGAAGGAAAGAGGAATGGAGAGAGCGAACAGAAGGACAGAGGAATGGAGAGAGCGAACAGAAGGACAGAGGAATGGAGAGAGCGAACAGAAGGAAAGAGGAATGGAGAGAGCGAACAGAAGGAAAGAGGAATGGAGAGAGCGATGGAAGGAAAGAGGAATGGAGAGAGCGAACAGAAGGAAAGAGGAATGGAGAGAGCGAACAGAAGGACAGAGGAATGGAGAGAGCGAACAGAAGGACAGAGGAATGGAGAGAGCGAACAGAAGGACAGAGGAATGGAGAGAGCGAACAGAAGGAAAGAGGAATGGAGAGAGCGAACAGAAGGAAAGAGGAATGGAGAGAGCGAACAGAAGGACAGAGGAATGGAGAGAGCGAACAGAAGGACAGAGGAATGGAGAGAGCGAACAGAAGGAAAGAGGAATGGAGAGAGCGAACAGAAGGAAAGAGGAATGGAGAGAGCGATGGAAGGAAAGAGGAATGGAGAGAGCGAACAGAAGGAAAGAGGAATGGAGAGAGCGAACAGAAGGACAGAGGAATGGAGAGAGCGAACAGAAGGACAGAGGAATGGAGAGAGCGAACAGAAGGACAGAGGAATGGAGAGAGCGAACAGAAGGAAAGAGGAATGGAGAGAGCGAACAGAAGGAAAGAGGAATGGAGAGAGCGAACAGAAGGACAGAGGAATGGAGAGAGCGAACAGAAGGACAGAGGAATGGAGAGAGCGAACAGAAGGAAAGAGGAATGGAGAGAGCGATGGAAGGAAAGAGGAATGGAGAGAGCGATGGAAGGAAAGAGGAATGGAGAGAGCTATGGAAGGAAAGAGGAATGGAGAGAGTGACAGTAGCCCAGAGGCAATTAAAGAAATCCTAAAAATGGATCAACAAACAAGGGAGGGAAACCCAACAACACAGGCTTGTTCAACAACACAGGGAAGACACAGGGGAGGGAAACCCAACAACAGGGAAGACACAAGGGAGGGAGAGAGGAGAAGGCAAGGGAGGGGAAGGGAGGGAGGGGCTGCACAAGCTCTGCCGTCTCCTCAGTGATGGATCAGAACACTTCATCCTCACATTTCCCCAAATGTGATTACAGTTTTTCTCAGTCGCTTTGGTGCATTTCTTAGATCAAAAGTGCAATTCTTGAAACTACTTGTACAAATTCCAAATCATCTAGTCACTTGTGCACATCATTAAAGCAATTTCTTATTCCTTTAGAGCAAATTGCAATTGATAATGTACAAGTGTCAGCTTTTTCCACATTATCAATTGCTCATGTCATGTTGATCAAAATGTAGTAGATGGTTCTCTGTTGAATAGTCTTACCCCTCAAAACATCTAGGCATTAGTTCCTTGCATAAGCCATTACATGCAAAATTGTTGAACTATTTGTCATAAACTGTCAAGCATAGTTTTACACATTTCTATTAGACCTTTTGTACTAAAACCTGAATTGATGAATCGTGCAGGTGAAATTGAACCTCACTCATGAAGGAATGTAAAGTGTTAGTTCAACCAACAATCAACCAGTTGTCTACATTTCTCAAAGGTGCATCTCATGAAGAATCAATTGGCAAGCATATATAGACAGACCAAAAACACAGAGTTGCAATTTTCCAATAATGGATGGACCAGGAAATGAACAGGGTCAACAGCCAAGAGGAGGAGGAAGAAGAGGAGCAAGGATGCATGGTGGAAGGCAAAACAGAGGAAGAGGCAGAAGAGGACATAGGCTCCACCTGGCACAGCCAGAAGAGGACTGGCCACCCCTCATAGCCTGGTTCCTCTCTAGGTTTATAATCTCCACCCGGCACAGCCAGAAGAGGACTGGCCACCCCTCATAGCCTGGTTCCTCTCTAGGTTTATAATCTCCACCCGGCACAGCCAGAAGAGGACTGGCCACCCCTCATAGCCTGGTTCCTCTCTAGGTTTATAATCTCCACCCGGCACAGCCAGAAGAGGACTGGCCACCCCTCATAGCCTGGTGGAAGGTGGAAGGAACATGCAAAATATGTACATGTTATGTCACTCTTCCTTACCAAAACAAATTCAACTGTGTGTTCTGGGATATAGCGTATAATGGAATTGGAATCAAGTTAACCCTCCCACATGCAGAAGACGGGGTCGGAATATCATCGGTCACAGAGCTACTGTGGATTTGCCAGGCCAACGAGGAGGAAATATCACCATGTGTGCTGCTATTTCGGAGCATGGTGTCCTAACCCATATCCCCCTTATAGGGCCATACAACACCCAGCATCTACTCAACTTTTTAGAGACTCTCTACAGGGCTCTCATCCCTGATGATGAGAGGGGTCTGTTTAGAGAGGATTTGCCAAAGTATGTGGTCATTTGTGATAATGTGAGTTTCCATCGATCAAACATAAGGCAATGGTTTGTGACCCACCCGAGGATGCTCATAGAATTCCTCCCACCTTCTTCACCATTCCTTAACCCAATTGAGGAGTTATTTTCAACATTGAGGTGGAAGGTGTACGATCGTCAGCCACACACACAGATGACCCTGCTGGCTGCAATGGATGCAGCATGTGAGGACATCACAGTAGACACCTGCAGAGGATGGATAAGGCATTCCAAAAGATTCTTTCCACGTTGCATTGGAAGGGAAAATATCCGGTGTGATGTGGATGAGAATATGTGGGTCGACAGACAGGAACGTCTGGATGTGTAGAGACAGCACAACAGTGCTGGAGGGCAAAGTTGTGCCTTAGGGGTGGTTTCCGGTGTTTCTTTCTAATTTAGTTTTTTTTCCTTTGTGCCTCTTGGGTTGTCCAGTCTCTTTCAATCAATAACCCACATACAGTAATATGTAAATAGTACTGTTAAAATTGATATATGCCATAGAAGTGCAGCCTTGTGCATTTTCAATAAAGTAACTGTCAGCCTAAGTTTACATCAGGTAATACTGTCAAAGTACAGTTACATTGACAACATGCCTAGACATTTTGACGACCTTGTTCGTGAACAATGACTCAATGACTTATCATTCTGATGACACTGACATGATCATTGGCATGAATATTTACTTTTGAGAGATGTACTAAGGATTTTTAGTGACTGACTAGCTTTAGAAACATATATATTGTATATTGCAATTTGTACAAATTGTTCTGAGAAATGCACTTATTATTTTGCACATGTTAGGGATGATGTGAAAAATGCACCAAAGCGACTGAGAAAAACTGTAAATCTACAATCCCTCAGAGATGCTGGACAGAGAAAGAGATTGAAACACAGAGATAGAGATTGAGACACAGAGATAGAGAATGAAACACAGAGATAGAGAATGAAACACAGAGATAGAGAATGAAACACAGAGATAGAGATTGAGACACAGAGATAGAGATTGAGACACAGAGATAGAGATTGAGACACAGTGATAGAGAATGAAACACAGAGATAGAGATTGAAACACAGTGATAGAGATTGAGACACAGAGATAGAGATTGAAACACAGAGATACAGATTGAAACTGAAACACAGTGATAGAGATTGAAACACAGTGATAGAGATTGAAACACAGAGATAGAGAATGAAACACAGTGATAGAGATATTAGCACATCCAAGAACTCAAAGTATAATCCAGTCCCATTTCCACAGAGAGAGCTGTGTGTCTCTGAAGAAAACTACTGACTAGTGTCAGTGAATCCCTCTATGTAGAACACTGACTGCTAGTGTTGAGGATTACAAGACTTTGCCCCCTGGTGGCCTACTACAGCATTACCATTGGTGTTAATGGATTAACTGAGATTGGACGGACTGAATTTGCCTGATACTAGTGAATCATTAGTGCACAGCAATGAGAATACACAATGTCCAATTTTATTTAACCTTTATTTAACTAGGCAAGTCCCCTGGCCCAACCCTAAACCGGACGACGCTGAGCCAATTGATACAGCCTGGAATTAAACCAGGGTCTGGTAGTGACACTTCTAGCACTGAGATGCAGTGCCTTAAACCGCTGCAGACTCGGGAGTCCGAAAAGCAGTAGCAGACACCTCATTAGCTAGCAGAAGGGCTAATAGCTAACGTGTTCATAACAGCGCTAGTGGATGCTAATAGCTGTAGTGTGCTGTTGGCTAAGATTTAGTCACTTAATTAGCATTTGGAGCTATTGGCTAAAGAGTGGTAGCTTGATGCTAATGGTTCATGATCAGAGGCAGTCCAACTGCCAAGCCTAGCAAGGAGGGCTATTGGCATCAAATAACCTTGAGTTAATAACCGTGTTATAGTGGATCCACCACATCAGGTACTGGAGCAGGTGGCTTAGCGGCTAAC
>NC_088418.1:13067982-13095482 GCF_034236695.1 Oncorhynchus nerka
TAAGCTCCAGGATTTACTGACAGGCCCCTTGGAAACGCCCCTTGGAAACGCCCCTGGGAAACGCCCCTTGGAAACGCCCCTGGGAAACGCCCCTTGGAAACGCCACTTGGAAACGCCCCTTTCAAACGCCCATCGGCCCTTGGATTCTTCATAAGAAGGGAGGAAGCCTGTGCAGAGGAGGTGGTTCTCTTTCAATTACTCGTTTCCATATCTCACATGTGGGATTTACCTGAATCTCAGAAGCTCAACAAACCAATCACACAGGTCTGTTGGAGACAAGACAGGTCGAGTGGCGAATGAGGTGAGCCCTTTCCCTCATGATAAGCAGACACTCGCCTGCCCTCTGGGCATTCTCAGCTCTCTTCCTCACGAAGAGTACTTCTCTAAGTTCTCCTCCGCACGACTTCATCCCTGTTTTCCCACTCAACTGTGTTGTGCCGCATGGTTCTACCGCTGAGCGCAGGTATTTCAGCTCTCATCTTCTGTGTTGGGTGACTTATTCTAAGCAAACACACACATACATACATACACACATCCTTATCTCAGCTTAGCCCTGGAGGACCAGAAAAGTAATCTGAGAGAGAGAGAGAGAGACAGAGAGAGAGAGGATACAGGATATAAAGCTACAAGATATATAGCTCAAGGATATATATCTACATGGTATATAGCTAGAGGATACAGTGGGGCAAAAAAGTATTTAGTCAGCCACCAATTGTGCAAGTTCTCCCACTTAAAAAGATGAGAGAGGCCTGTAATTTTCATCATAGGTACACTTCAACTATGACAGACAAAATGAGAGAAAAGAATCCAGAAAATCACATTGTAGGACTTTTAATGAATTTATTTGCAAATTATGGTGGAAAATAAGTATTTGGTCAATAACAAAAGTTTATCTCAATACTTTGTTATATACTCTTTGTTGGCAATGACAGAGGTCAAACGTTTTCTGTAAGTCTTTTCACACACTATTGCTGGTATTTTGGCCCATTCCTCCATGCAGATCTCCTCTAGAGCAGTGATGTTTTGGGGCTGTTGCTGGGCAACACAGACTTTCAACTCCCTCCAAAGATTTTCTATGGGGTTGAGATCTGGATACTGGCCAGGCCACTCCAGGACCTTGAAATGCTTCCTACGAAGCCACTCTTTCATTGCCCAGACGGTGTGTTTGGGATCATTGTCATGCTGAAAGACCCAGCCACGTTTCATCTTCAATGCCCTTGCTGATGGAAGGAGGTTTTCACTCAAAATCTCACGATACATGGCCCCATTCATTCTTTCCTTTTACACGGATCAGTTGTCCTGGTCCCTTTGCAGAAAAACAGCCCCAAAGCATGATGTTTCCACCCCCATGCTTCACAGTAGGTATGGTGTTCTTTGGATGCAACTCAGCATTATTTGTACTCCAAACACGACGAGTTGAGTTTTTACCAAAAAGTTATATTTTGGTTTCATCTGACCATATGACATTCTCGCAATCTTCTTCTTCTGAATCATCCAAAAGCTCTCTAGCAAACTTCAGACAGGCCAGGACATGTATTGGCTTAAGCAGGGGGACACGTCTGGCACTGCAGGATTTGTGTCCCTGGCGGCGTAGTGTGTTACTGATGGTAGGCTTTGTTACTTTGGTCCCAGAAGCCTGCACTGGCGGGAGAGGAAGAGGGACTGATAAGTCCAGCATCTAGGGAGTCCCCAATATAGGTATCCATAGCCTTGGTCTTAAACAGGGCTCCCGAGAAGGTGGAGTGGCCATTGAGACAGCACTGTAGTAGGCTGCCTCCCAGACAACCCGCGGAATTGCTCCAGCAAACCGTCCAATGCCCGGTCATGCGTTCAGCTAACATTTGGACCCCCTCCATAAGTCCACAAAGCAGTTCCACGTGCCTCCCGATGGTGGCTTCTTGGGAGGATATGGTGTCGTGCAGCTTTCCCGGGTCTGCTGGGTCAGTTAGTACATTCAGGATAAGGTAAGACCCAGATGCAGACCGTACCGTAGTAACAATGTTTATTATTGCAAAAGAGGCTGAGGTAAAGGACGGCTGGCAGGCTCAGAGTCAGCTCAAGGGCGGAAATCCAGATAGCAGCAGAGGTACAGGACGGCAGGCAGGCTCAGGGTCAGGGTCAGGCAGAGTGGTCAGGCGGGCGGCTTCAGGGTCAGGACATGCAAGGGTCAAAAACCAGGAGGCTGAGATAAAGAGAGGCTAGGAAAAAACAGGAGCTGGCAGGACAAACGCTGGTAAGCTTGACAAACAAGACAAACTGGCAACAGACAAGCGCAAAAACACAGGTACATGTACACAGGGTTACAATGGGGAAGATGGGCGACACCGGGAGAGGGGGGGTGGAGACAAGAACAAGGACAGGTGAAACAGGTCAGGGCGTGACAGAGATATCCAAGATGTTGAAGAATATCACAAGAGGCCAGCGTAGGGTTCCTCTTTTGCAGCTGTAGCCAGTCACCAGCTTGTCTAAATTGTCCACCCCTCCTTTTGTGGCATAGTAATCCATTATGATTTCAGTTTTTTGATGTTCTCCCATCCCTATGCAGTGTACTCATGAGTAGCACATTTTTGCCTTTCCTTGCCATGTCGGACACTAGGGATGTGTAGGCCGTGAACACAAACTTAGAGGAATTGATAGGCCTGTTCCGTGTATTTAACAGCTAGCTTGTTTTTCGTACTGTTCCTACCATCATCAGCTTCCTCTTGAGGAGCTCCTGTTCCAGCTTGTGCGAAGTAAAAAGGTTATCGGATATGATGTTGTGGCTACGAAGTCCTTGTGTCACGTCCAGGATAACCTGCATCCCTTGGTTCTTCTTAGGGGCTCCTCCATCTGGCTTCCCTGTATACAATTCCTCCATCTGGCTTCCCTGTATACAATTGCAGATTCCACACATATGATGAAGCAGCATCACAGGCAGCCCAGATCTTGATTCCATATTATGCGGGTTTAGATGGTATGTACTGCCTGAAGGGGCAGCGGCCTCTAAATGGCATAAGCTGCTCATCAACATTAACATTTTGACCAGGGTTGTAAACAGTGGAAGGCGGTCCACCCACTTGTCCCACACTGACCTGATTGCAGCTAGCTGGTCTCTCTGCCGCCGAGCTGGTCTGGTGTCTCGGTTGTGTTGGAAATAATGGACGTTTTCCAGTTACATTGTTGCACAGAAAAGTTATCTGCCAGTTTCTGTATCCCACAGGGATTCTGTGGATCTGAAAACACCAGCAAGGATAAGAACCCCAAAGTATGCATGTAAATGTGTTTGTTCCATTTCTTTCCATATCTCTCCAAAAATGTGCCTTCCCTCCAAATTAGTGCAGTCCAGAAGTATTTTCTGGATGGTGTCTGGGAAGACTTCATGTCCTGTACATGAGTAACATGAGTAACCTCCATCTGCATCGGCCATGGTTGCATCCTTATCACATTGGCAGCCACTGGCTCATTTCTTGGACAAGAAGACCATTCAATTTCACCATATTTTTACATCCATATTCTCCTCCTGTAGGAGCTGATGAGCTGGTTGCTGACAAGCTGGTCCTGGGGCTGGCTGCTGATGAGCTGGTACTGGGGCTGGCTGCTGAAGGGCTGGTCCTGGGGCTGGCTGCTGATGAGCTGGTACTGGGGCTGGCTGCTGAAGGGCTGGTACTGGGGCTGGCTGCTGATGAGCTGGTCCTGGGGCTGGCTGCTGATGAGCTGGTACTGGGGCTGGCTGCTGAAGGGCTGGTACTGGGGCTGGCTGCTGAAGGGCTGGTCCTGGGTCTGGCTGCTGATGAGCTGGTACTGGGGCTGGCTGCTGAAGGGCTGGTACTGGGGCTGGCTGCTGAAGGGCTGGTACTGGGGCTGGCTGCTGATGAGCTGGTCCTGGGGCTGGCTGCTGAAGGGCTGGTACTGGGGCTGGCTGCTGATGAGCTGGTCCTGGGGCTGGCTGCTGAAGGGCTGGTACTGGGGCTGGCTGCTGAAGGGCTGGTACTGGGGCTGGCTGCTGAAGGGCTGGTACTGGGGCTGGCTGCTGAAGGGCTGGTACTGGGGCTGGCTGCTGATGAGCTGGTACTGGGGCTGGCTGCTGAAGGGCTGGTACTGGGGCTGGCTACTGAAGGGCTGGTACTGGGGCTGGCTAATGAAGGGCTGGTACTGGGGCTGGCTGCTGAAGGGCTGGTACTGGGGCTGGCTGCTGAAGGGCTGGTCCTGGGGCTGGCTGCTGAAGGGCTGGTCCTGGGGCTGGCTGATGAAGGGCTGGTACTGGGGCTGGCTGCTTGTTTTTCCGGCAACGGGACCTTTTTTGGAACACCATTATCTTTGTCTTACTGAGATTTACTATCGGGGCCCAGGTCTGTCAGGGCCCTGGCAGACCTGGGCCCTGACAGACCTGGGCCCCGATAGTAAATCTCCCAAAGTGGAAGATGCTCCTTCCACACTAGCTTCTCTCTCTGCAAAAATGATTTCTAAGGCCTTCGGAGCAGATATTATTTTTGCAATACTGATTTACGTTTATGTTAAGGAGCCACACGCAAAGCTATTTATTTGTTGCGTCTCTCCCCCAAGTTTTTACATTGTGCAGGTTCCCGCAAGACATTGTGAGGTTTCAGTCACTACAAAGGGGTAAAAGTGTGAGAAAAGCGGGAGACAGGCAGACAGGCAGGGAGACAGACAGGTTATTGGTGCTTTGTTGAAACAGCAGGCAGAGGGAGGAGGAAGGCAGAGTGAAGGCTCACATGCAAACCTTTTCGCTTCCTTTTTTACTTGTTTTCACCTACACACACACTTTTCCACATTTTCATTACCACAAATGTCATATAAATGAGTAGGGGGGTGCACAGTGGGCACTCAATGAAAATGTTTTATTTTACATGTTCTTCACAGGAAATGAGCCAAGGCCAACGACTCTCAGGTTGAAAAAATAATTAAAATAAACATTTTTTATTTTTGTAAACAATGAAAATGGGTCCCACAGACACGATACAAGAGTTAACAGTTACGCCTAAAATCACCCAGTGTGCATTGCAACTTTTTGGGGGAAATAATTCAGAGTACTTTACGCTTAGTTTTATTGTATAATACTGTAAAAACAACAATATTTTATTTTACAGTGTAAGCTACATCATGAAAAACGATGTGTTTGAAAGAATATGAGCGGAAACAGCATATGTTCCAGTATGAAGAGTGATCAACATTGAGTGGTTAAACATTGTCAGACAATTCCACTCACACTGCTCTCTCCCAGCTTCAAAAGACTGTCATTTTGAGAACAACAAAAAATATCCTGAAAGCCTTTGAAATATTGGACAGAGTGAAAACAAGTGTCTACAGTACGTGATGATAATTTCAGCCTCAAAGGCGCGGCAGTCCTCAATATGTCAAAGCTAAATCTGTTGATCCGCATCAATAGAATGTGTCAAAAATGCTTCTCTGCACAAAGACAGAGTAATTAGAAAGATCATCACATAAGAGATATAAGGCTTTGCTGTGTGTGTCTACACGTTCCTGCCTGCATCTGGTTTGCGGTACTGCGTCGACACAACAGGGAAGTGCATGAGCACTCCATGCTCATTGGTCTGTGGCTCCAGGTGCTGCGTTATTATTGGTCTTCCTTTGCCAGACCTCCAACCCAGGGATGAAAGGGGAAACATTTTAGTACAGAGAGACGGCAACCAAAGTTTCAAAGTTAAGTTAATTGGGAGCCATTATTAATCTCTCTCTCTCTCTCTCTCTCTCTCTCTCTGTCTCTCTGTCTGCCTCTCTCTCTATCATACTGTACACACATGACTGTGCTACACACACTTTCTGCTAAATGACCATTCTACACAATTAGTTCAGCTATTATGGGGGTGGGTATGGTGAGCAGAGGAGATGGGGTGATTTGGGGTTGAGACAAATTTGACCCCAATAACTACCGTGGGATATGCGTCAACATTAACCTTGGGAAAATCCTCTGCATTATCATTGACAGCAGACTCGTACATTTCCTCAGTGACAGAAATGCACTGAGCAAATGTCAAATTGTCTTTTTACCAAATTACGGTAAAAATTGGCGCGGATGCAGCTTGAGCCCCACCCCCTTCAACATAATTATATATCAACCAATTGCCGAGTACACCAGAACAGTCTGCATCACCGACTTCATCCTACTAGAATCTGCGGTCAAATGTCTACTGTTTGCTGATGATCTGGTGCTTCTGTCCCAAACCAAGGAGGGCCTACAGCAGCATCTAGATCTTCTGTACAGATTCTGTCTGATCTGGGCCCTGGCAGACCTGGGCCCTGACAGACCTGGGCCCGACAGTAAATCTCAGTAAGACAAAGATGATGGTGTTCCAAAAAAGGTCCCGTTGCCGGAAAAACAAATACATATTCCATCTATACACCGTTACCCTAGAGCACACAAAAAACATAAAGGAACATAAAATTTGACATACCATTTAGGATCTGGCTAAAAATAATTAAATCAGTCATAGAACCATTGCCCTTCATGGTTGTGAGGTCTGGGGTCTGCTCACCAAAGAGCATACACAAAATGGGACAAACAGCAAATATCCTCAGTGTACAATGTTAAACACCAAATAATGCATGAAAAGCAGAATTAGAATCCCGCTAATTATCCAAATCCAAAACAGAGACATTAAATTCTACAACCACTTAAAAGGAAGCGATTTCCAAACCTTCCATAACAAAGCAATCACCTACAGAGAGATGAACCTGGAGAAGAGTCCCCTAAGCAAGCTGGTCCTGGGGCTCTGTTCACAAACACAAACAGCCACAGCACAGCTTGACCACAAACCTGGCTCTGGAGGGAGGGATGGGGGGAGGAAAGGAGGAAGCCACAGCACAGCCTGACCACAAACCTGGCTCTGGAGGGAGGGAGGGAGCCACAGCACAGCCTGACCACAAATCAGGTTCTGGAGAGAGAATAATAATAAAGAAAGAATAATGTTGCTCTATAGAATGATGTTGCTCTAAGAAAGAATAATGTTACTCTATAGAATGATGTTGCTCTATAGAATAATGTTGCTCTAAGAAAGAATAATGTTACTCTATAGAATGATGTTGCGCTATAGAATAATGTTGCTCTAAGAAAGAATAACGTTGCTCTATAGAAGGATGTTTCTCTATAGAATAATGTTGCTCTATAGAATGATGTTGCTCTAAGAAAGAATAATGTTAGTCTATAGAATGGTGTTGCTCTATAGAATAATGTTGCTCTAAGAAAGAATAACGTTGGTCTAT
This sequence comes from Oncorhynchus nerka, assembly GCF_034236695.1. Taxonomy (NCBI): domain Eukaryota; kingdom Metazoa; phylum Chordata; class Actinopteri; order Salmoniformes; family Salmonidae; genus Oncorhynchus; species Oncorhynchus nerka. The sequence continues at coordinate 13,075,204 of NC_088418.1, forward strand.
AGAATGATGTTTCTCTATAGAATGATGTTGCGCTATAGAATGATGTTGCTCTAAGAAAGAATGATGTTGCTCTATAGAACGATGTTGCTCTATAGTGATCCACACCAGTCACCAGTTAGCTTTGAGTGACCAGATCTCTCTGTTGATAGCCCTGGCATTATCCACACACACACATACACACACACACACATACACACACACATACACAGAAACACACACACACAAAATGTACCTACGCTCAGCACCTGTACCTGTACCGACACTCAGCACCTGTACCGACACTCAGCACCTGTACCGACACTCAGCACCTGTACCTACACTCAGCACCTGTACCGACACTCAGCACCTGTACCGACACTCAGCACCTGTACCGACACTCAGCACCTGTACCGACACTCAGCACCTGTACCGACACTCAGCACCTGTACCGACACTCAGCACCTGTACCGACGCTCAGCACCTGTACTGACGCTCAGCACCTGTACCGACGCTTAGAACCTGTACCGACACTCAGCACCTGTACCTACACTCAGCACCTGTACAGACACTCAGCACCTGTACAGACACTCAGCACCTGTACAGACACTCAGCACCTGTACAGACACTCAGCACCTGTACCTACACTCAGCACCTGTACCTGTACAGACACTCAGCACCTGTACCTACACTCAGCACCTGTACCTGTACCAACACTCAGCACCTGTACCTACACTCAGCACCTGTACAGACACTCAGCACCTGTACCGACACTCAGCACCTGTACCGACACTCAGCACCTGTACCTACACTCAGCACCTGTACCTACACTCAGCACCTGTACCGACACTCAGCACCTGTACCGACACTCAGCACCTGTACAGACACTCAGCACCTGTACCGACACTCAGCACCTGTACCTGTACACTCAGCACCTGTACCTACACTCAGCACCTGTACCTCAGCACCTGCACCTCAGCACCTGACACTCAGCACCTGTACCGACACTCAGCACCTGTACCGACACTCAGCACCTGTACCGACACTCAGCACCTGTACCTACGCTCAGCACCTGTACAGACACTCAGCACCTGTACAGACACTCAGCACCACAGTACCGTACACACTCAGCACCTGTACCGACACTCAGCACCTGTACCGACACTCAGCACCTGTACCGACAGCACCTCAGCACCTGTACCTACACTCAGCACCTGTACCTACACTCAGCACCTGTACCTACACTCAGCACCTGTACCTACACTCAGCACCTGTACCGACACTCAGCACCTGTACCGACACTCAGCACCTGTACAGACACTCAGCACCTGTACCTACACTCAGCACCTGTACCTGTACCTACACTCAGCACCTGTACCTGTACCGACGCTCAGCACCTGTACCGACACTCAGCACCTGTACCGACACTCAGCACCTGTACCGACACTCAGCACCTGTACCGACACTCAGCACCTGTACCGACACTCAGCACCTGTACCAACACTCAGCACCTGTACCGACACTCAGCACCTGTACAGACACTCAGCACCTGTACAGACACTCAGCACCTGTACAGACACTCAGCACCTGTACCGACACTCAGCACCTGTACCGACACTCAGCACCTGTACCGACACTCAGCACCTGTACCGACACTCAGCACCTGTACCGACACTCAGCCCTGTACACACTCAGCACCTGTACAGCACCTGTACCTGACACTCAGCACCTGTACTGACACTCAGCACCTGTACCGACACTCAGCACCTGTACCGACACTCAGCACCTGTACCGACACTCAGCACCTGTACCGACACTCAGCACCTGTACCTACACTCAGCACCTGTACCTACACTCAGCACCTGTACCTACACTCAGCACCTGTACCGACACTCAGCACCTGTACCGACACTCAGCACCTGTACCTACACTCAGCACCTGTACCTACACTCAGCACCTGTACCGACACTCAGCACCTGTACCGACACTCAGCACCTGTACCGACACTCAGCACCTGTACCGACACTCAGCACCTGTACCGACACTCAGCACCTGTACCTGTACTCAGCACCTGCCTCAGCACCTGTACCGACACTCAGCACCTGTACCTACACTCAGCACCTGTACTCAGCACCTGTACCTACACTCAGCACCTGTACCTGTACCGACGCTCAGCACCTGTACCGACACTCAGCACCTGTACCGACACTCAGCACCTGTACCGACACTCAGCACCTGTACCAACACTCAGCACCTGTACCGACACTCAGCACCTGTACAGACACTCAGCACCTGTACAGACACTCAGCACCTGTACCGACACTCAGCACCTGTACCGACACTCAGCACCTGTACCGACACTCAGCACCTGTACCGACACTCAGCACCTGTACCGACACTCAGCACCTGTACCTACACTCAGCACCTGTACCGACACTCAGCACCTGTACCGACACTCAGCACCTGTACCTGTACCGACACTCAGCACCTGTACCTACACTCAGCACCAGCACCTGTACCGACACTCAGCACCTGTACCTACACTCAGCACCTGTACCTACACTCAGCACCTGTACCTACACTCAGCACCTGTACCTACACTCAGCACCTGTACCTACACTCAGCACCTGTACCTACACTCAGCACCTGTACCTACACTCAGCACCTGTACCTGTACCGACACTCAGCACCAGCACCTGTACCGACACTCAGCACCTGTACCTGTACCTACACTCAGCACCTGTACCTACACTCAGCACCTGTACCTACACTCAGCACCTGTACCTACACTCAGCACCTGTAACTACACACACACACAGAAACAGAAACACACACCCACACAAAACCGTTAGCACCACTGACCACCCCGGGCCAGATCAATGTCAACATCCACTGGGCACACACTGGTTGAATCAACGTTGTTTCCACCTCATTTCAACTAAATTGTGTTGAACCGAATTGGAATATACGTTGAATTGACATCTGTGCCCAGTGAGTTAGTTTGTCTGTCTGTTACCATAAGTGGGCTGAAACACACACACACACACACACACACACACACACACACACACACACACACACACACACACACACACACGTTGCTTCATGTAGTGGACAACACCCACTGAGGTCATCATTAATTAACTACGGGCTACTGTGTCTTCTCCAGCCCGGTTCACAACACAGACAATAGTTCCATCATTAGTAATTACAGGCGGCCCGAAAACGACTGAAATTACATCAGAACTCCCATAGTGTGGCAGACTATGCGGGAGGACTTTGGCCACCGAGAGTGCCTGGAATCTGGAGGCCCTGTTCGTTACCTTCCTTCACGGACTATCAGAGGAGATAAAAGACGAGCTAGCAGCCCGGGACTTACCGCTGCACCTCGATTCCCTCATCTCCCTCACCGTTAGGATTGATGGGCGTCTACGGGAACGCAGGAGGGAGAGGTCAGATCTAGGTCCGCTGCGGCTTGCTCACCTCCGAAGGAATCCTGAAGGCTGCATTTCCGAGTTCCCTCGAGAATCATTGGCGACAGGTGAGTCGGACACACTAGAGCCTATGAAACTGGGCAGAGCTAGATTTTTTGCTGAGGTAACGTTCATGTTGGCTGAGCTCCAACTGTTGTCTGTATTGTGGTGCTGCGGGGCATTACATAGCCACCAGCCCAGTAAAGAGTCCTAACTCATTAGCAGGTACGAGTACACTGGTGAGTCAGACTGGGAATTCTCTAATTCCCATTACCCATACTCCCTTTTTTGTAATCCTGCTATGGGGAGACCAGTCTAAGTCTCAAAGGGTGCTCATTGACTCTGGGGCAGATGAGAGTTTTATGGACGCTACCCTGGTATCGGAACTAGGTATGCCCACTCCGTTCCCATGGATTCTAGGACATTGGACGCAGCTCCATTGGAAGAGTCATGTAGAAAATAGTTCCCATTCATCTGTGGGTATCTGGCAATCACAGTGAGTCTAGACAGATTCTCCTCATTGAATCCCCTCTCGTCCCTGTTGTGTTGGGATTTTCTTGGCTCTAAAAGCAGCAGCCCGTTATTGACTGGACCACGGGTACAATCCTGGGTTGGAGCCCGTTCTGTAACTCCCACCTCCTTAATCGGCGCAGCCGCCCCGAGACGTCCTCCTCAGGGTTTAAGTAAAGCCTCGGATTTCTCTACTCTTCCCGAGTACCATGATCTCCTGGAAGTATTCAACAAGGCTTGTGTTACCTCTCTTCCTCCGCATTGTCCCTACGATTGTGCCATTGGCGTCCTCCAGGGCACCACACCGCCTCGAGGTTCCCTATCGGCTCCAAGACCAAGGCCATGGAGGAGTACATTGAGTACTCTCTGGCTGCTGTGAGCATTCGTACTTCTGCATCCCCTGCTGGTGCAGTGTTTTTCTTTGTGGAAAAGGACAAGACCTTGCGTCCATGCATCGACTACCGGGGCCTCAATGACATCACGATTAAAAATCTTTACCCCCTGCCACTCCTCTCCTCTGCTTTCGAACCTCTTCAGGGGACTACCATCTTTTCCAAGTTGTACCTTCGGAATGCCTACCATCTTGTTAGTATACGCGAGGGGGGAGAGTGGAAGATGGCTTTCAACACAACCAGGGGACACCATGAGTATCTGGTCATGCAGTCAAATATGCTCCGTGACATGACATGCGGAATTGTTTTGAGTTTCTCTACCTCAACGACATCCTTGTCTTCTCCCGGTCTGCCCAAGAACACATCCTCCATGTCCGACAAGTCCTTCAGCTCCTCCTGAAGAACCAGTTGTTTGTGAAAGCTGAGAATTGCGATTCTTCACCACTCTACTATCTCCTTTCTGGTATACGTCATCGCTGAAGGAAATGTTCAGATGGATCCTGAAAAAGTGAGAGCGGGGGTGGATTGGCCCAAACCCACATCCAGAGAGCAATTGTAACGTTTCCTGGGGATTGCTAATTTCTACCTCCGCTTCATCCGGGATACAGCACCCTGGCGGATCCCTCTCTGCAGTCACTTCTCCCAAGGTACCGTTCAAATTGTCCCCAGCTGTTGACAGGGCTTTTGTGGATCTTAAGCATTGGTTCACTACTGTCCCCATCCTTGCCCATCCGGACCCGTGCCGTCAGTTTGTGGTTGAGGTCAATGCTTCTGACGTTGGAGTTGGGGCCATCCTGTCCCAGCGATCTGCCCAGGACCAAAAGCTCCATCCCTGTTCCATCCTGTCCCATCGACTCCGCTGAGAAAAACTACGACGCAGGTACCGGGAACTTCTGGTGGTCAAGATGTCACTGGAAGAGTGTAACATCCATTTTTGGTTTGGACCGATCATAAGAATTTTGAATGTCTCTGCACAGCAGGCCTGTTGGGCTCTGTTATTCATCAGGTTCAACTTCACCATCTCCTACCGCCCATGGTCCAAGAATGTGAAGCCAGACGCTCTCTCTCGCCTGTACAGTTCCGCTACCACACCCTCTGACTCTGAGACCATCCTCCCTACCACATGCCTTGCAGGATCAGTTGTCTGGGTTATTGAGACTCTGGTCCTCAAGGCACAACGGTCCCAAACGGATCTTCGTCCCTGATTCGTCCTAGTTCCTGGAGTGTGCTCATTCCTCCTGGCTTACCTGTCATCCTGGCTCCCGTTGAACCCTAGCCTTCCTCCGACAATGCTTCTGGTGACTGTTCCTGACACCTCTGTCTTCATCACCGGATACATGGTATGTGCCCAGAATAAGACTCCATGGCAAGCTCCGTCAGGCCTCCTTCAGCCACTGCCCATTCCTCATTGCCCCTGGTCCCATATTCCCCTGGATTTTGTCACTGGGCTTCCTCCATCTGATGGCAACACTGTCACCCTGACGGTAATGGATCGGTTTTCCAAAGCCGCCCTTTTCATTCCTCTCCTCAAACTACCCTCTGCCAAAGAGACGGCCCAGCTCATGGTGCAACACGCCTTCCAGATCCATGGAATCCCGGTGGACCGGTTCTGGAAAGCGTTCTGCACCCTTATTGGGTTGACGGCCAGCCTGTCCTCCGGATATCATCCCCAGTTCAACGGCCAGTCGGAGCGAGCGAACCAAGACCTGGAAACGACACTACGTTACTTCGACTCGACCAACCCAATACCTGGAGCCAACAACTGGTCCGGGTGGAGGATAACCGGAACACTCTTCCCTGCTCGGCCACTGGACTTTCCCCTTTTGAGTGCTCCATGGGGTATCAGCCCTCCTTCCCGGAGCAAGAACAGGAAGTCAACATACCCTCAGTCCAGATGTTCGTCCACTGCTGTCAGCATACCTGGAGAAGAGCCTCTTCTCAAGACCAACTCCAGGTGTGGTCAGGAAGCAGACCGCCGCCGGACTCCAGCTCCCCGCTATCGTCTTGGGCAGAGGCCATGGCTATCAACACAGGACCTGCCCCTCTGGGTGGAGTCCAGCAATCCTTCACCCAATTTCATTGGTCCCTTCCCCATCTCTAGAGTCCTTTGTCCCATTGCTGTTCCTCTTCTGTAACCCCATGCCCTCTGTATACACCCTACTTTTCATGTGTCCAGAATTAAGCCCTTTGACAGAGCCCTTTGTCTTTACATTTACATCATTTACATTTAAGTCATTTAGCAGACGCTCTTATCCAGAGCGACTTACAAATTGGTGCGTTCACCTTATGACATCCAGTGGAACAGCCACTTTACAATAGTGCATCTAAATCTTTTAAGGGGGGTGAGAAGGATTACTTTATCCTATCCTAGGTATTCCTTAAAGAGGTGGGATTTCAGGTGTCTCCGGACGGTGGTGATTGACTCCGCTGTCCTGGCGTCGTGAGGGAGTTTGTTCCACCATTGGGGGGCCAGAGCAGCGAACAGTTTTGACTGGGCTGAGCGGGAACTGTACTTCCTCAGTGGTAGGGAGGCGAGCAGGCCAGAGGTGGATGAACGCAGTGCCCTTGTTTGGGTGTAGGGCCTGATCAGAGCCTGGAGGTACTGAGGTGCCGTTCCCCTCACAGCTCCGTAGGCAAGCACCATGGTCTTGTAGCGGATGCGAGCTTCAACTGGAAGCCAGTGGAGAGAGCGGAGGAGCGGGGTGACGTGAGAGAACTTGGGAAGGTTGAACACCAGACGGGCTGCGGCGTTCTGGATGAGTTGTAGGGGTTTAATGGCACAGGCAGGGAGCCCAGCCAACAACGAGTTGCAGTAATCCAGACGGGAGATGACAAGTGCCTGGATTAGGACCTGCGCCGCTTCCTGTGTGAGGCAGGGTCGTACTCTGCGGATGTTGTAGAGCATGAACCTACAGGAACGGGCCACCGCCTTGATGTTAGTTGAGAACGACAGGGTGTTGTCCAGGATCACGCCAAGGTTCTTAGCGCTCTGGGAGGAGGACACAATGGAGTTGTCAACCGTGATGGCGAGATCATGGAACGGGCAGTCCTTCCCTGGGAGGAAGAGCAGCTCCGTCTTGCCGAGGTTCAGCTTGAGGTGGTGATCCGTCATCCACACTGATATGTCTGCCAGACATGCAGAGATGCGATTCGCCACCTGGTCATCAGAAGGGGGAAAGGAGAAGATTAATTGTGTGTCGTCTGCATAGCAATGATAGAAGAGACCATGTGAGGTTATGACAGAGCCAAGTGACTTGGTGTATAGCGAGAATAGGAGAGGGCCTAGAACAGAGCCCTGGGGGACGCCAGTGGTGAGAGCGCGTGGTGAGGAGACAGATTCTCGCCACGCCACCTGGTAGGAGCGACCTGTCAGGTAGGACGCAATCCAAGCGTGGGCCGCGCCGGAGATGCCCAACTCGGAGAGGGTGGAGAGGAGGATCTGATGGTTCACAGTATCGAAGGCAGCCGATAGGTCTAGAAGGATGAGAGCAGAGGAGAGAGAGTTAGCTTTAGCAGTGCGGAGCGCCTCCGTGATACAGAGAAGAGCCGTCTCAGTTGAATGACTAGTCTTGAAACCTGACTGATTTGGATCAAGAAGGTCATTCTGAGAGAGATAGCGGGGGAGCTGGCCAAGGACGGCACGTTCAAGAGTTTTGGAGAGAAAAGAAAGAAGGGATACTGGTCTGTAGTTGTTGACATCGGAGGGATCGAGTGTAGGTTTTTTCAGAAGGGGTGCAACTCTCGCTCTCTTGAAGACGGAAGGGACGTAGCCAGCGGTCAGGGATGAGTTGATGAGCGAGGTGAGGTAAGGGAGAAGGTCTCCGGAAATGGTCTGGAGAAGAGAGGAGGGGATAGGGTCAAGCGGGCAGGTTGATGGGCGGCCGGCCGTCACAAGACGCGAGATTTCATCTGGAGAGAGAGGGGAGAAAGAGGTCAGAGCACAGGCTAGGGCAGTGTGAGCAGAACCAGCGGTGTCGTTTGACTTAGCAAACGAGGATCGGATGTCGTCGACCTTCTTTTCAAAATGGTTGACGAAGTCATCTGCAGAGAGGGAGGAAGGGGGGGGGGGGGAGGATTCAGGAGGGAGGAGAAGGTGGCAAAGAGCTTGCTAGGGTTAGAGGCAGATGCTTGGAATTTAGAGTGGTAGAAAGTGGCTTTAGCAGCAGAGACAGAAGAGTAAAATGTAGAGAGGAGGGAGTGAAAGGATGCCAGGTCCGCAGGGAGGCGAGTTTTCCTCCATTTCCGCTCGGCTGCCCGGAGCCCTGTTCTGTGAGCTCGCAATGAGTCGTCGAGCCACGGAGCGGCTGTTTCCAGGCGCCTGTTTCCAGGCCCACACTCCCCTCCCCATGTCATCGATGGTCATCCGGGGTACACGGTGAGACACCTCCTGAGTGTTCGACCACGGGGCAGGGATTTCCAGTAAATGGGTGACTGGGAGGGTTATGGCCCGGAGGAGAGCTGCTGGAGGAGAACTCCAGGATGTCCTTAGCGAGAGGGCTAAGTCTAAGAACTCTTGCCTGTCCTCGACTTGCCTCTTGCCTGCGCCTTGTTGTTCAATAAATATCAGAGACTCGAACCATCTACCTCCTGCGTCTGCATCTGGGCTTCGCCTTGTGTCGTTATACAATCATTATTAATTACAGGATACTGTCTTCTCCAGCCTGATTCACAACACAGAGACTAGTTCAATCATTATTAATTACAGGATACTGTATTCTCCTGCCCGATTCACAACACAAAGAGATTACCTCTTTACCAAGCAATCACATACAGTACTTACACAAGCCATGAGTCACACTGGCTTCTAACACAGTATACAATAGGAGTTAATTTAAAGGGAAAGAGAAAGGTGGATACCTATTCAGTTGTAGAATTATATCTACTATAAGTGAGAAGTTCCTTGAGGCACAAAAACAAAGATAATATATTGTTTCATTTGTCTGGGCAGCTTTGTGAATGCAAAGGGTGCACTGGAAGTTAGCTTACGGTACAGTACATTGGCCCGTCATGGTTAAATGTCTTAGTCTTGACAGACAGACGGACGGACGGACAGACAGACAGACAGACAGACAGACAGACAGACAGACAGACAGACAGACAGACAGACAGACAGACAGACAGACAGACAGACAGACAGACAGACAGACAGACAGACAGGACAGAAGACAGACAGACAGACAGACAGACAGACAGACAGACAGACAGACAGACAGACAGACAGACAGACAGACAGACAGACAGACAGACAGACAGACAATCATTCAGACAGACAGTGAGGCAGCTTGACTTTTTTGGTTACCTGGGTAACAAAGAGAAAACAACTGCTTTGCTGCAGAAATTAGCCCACACACACCATTCACAGATTTAATATTCATCCTTTTTTTAATAACTGAAAAGCGGCCCTGTTTTCTCTCATGAAAACAACCCAAAAACAAAATTTAATTAACAGCACACACATATACACGTACACACAGACACAGACACACAGAGACACACACAGAGACACACAGACACACACACACAGACACACACACACACACACACAGCAGTATTAAAATGTGCTACAGCTATTTCTCTCTCTCTCTCCTGTTCTCTCTCTCCATTTGTCTCTCACAAACCAGCAGCAACCGTCGAGGTCATCGCAACCAGCAGCAACCGTCGAGGTCAACACAATCACAGATGAGTGTGTTCGGACTTCTGTGTGTGTGTGTGTGTGTGTGTGTGTGTGTGTGTGTGTGTGTGTGTGTGAGAACACCTGATTAAGATGTGCAGATAGTTACTGAAAACTGAGATGGACTTGTTCCTTGTGTGATTTTTGAACAGCACATACACACTCTGACAATGTACACACACACACACACACACACACACACACACACACACACACACACACACACACACACACACACACACACCGTCTCGTAAGCCAACCAGAGAGACAAGCCACCTACACATCTTATAGTCTTGTGTTTGAGTCATACCAGTTCACAGATGATTTACATATGAGCCCCAAGGCCTGCATCTAGTCTGGTTTTCCCTATAAGATCTCTAATGCTGATAACAGATGCTTCCTAGAAAGAGAGATGTGGGAGAGATATTCAGTATCTCTCGGACGAAAGTGTAAGTTGAGAATTCATTTTTTTATCCAAAATCAACATAGTTGGAATGACATCATCACCGCTTTTGTCAAGGTGCCTTGTTAGACTCTTTAGTTAGGCCGAGAAGCCTGGGGCTGTATTGGAACAGGATGACCACACACAAGTAGATGGCTCTGGGTCCAAGGCCCAAAGGCAGGGGGAAGACTGGAGGGAGACCACATACTGGGAGCACATGGTGGAGAGGTGGGAGGGAGGGAGGGAGGGAGGGAGGGAGGGAGGGAGGGAGGGAGGGAGGGAGGGGAAGAGGAGGAGGTATTTTTATGAAACAGAAAGGAAGGATCCTCTACGTACCTTGAGTTCTCTTATCAACACAACCTGCCACTGCTTCACAAAAACATACCAAAACACGTCCCCTCTCCAAAGCCTTCTGTGCCCTATCTCAAACGTACATTCAGAATGCATCAGAAGTCTGCCGTGGTGTGTGCCAGTCTTTTCTGAACCACCAGGGAGTTCGGGAAAAGGAGGCAGCACTTCAATCCCCCAGCAGGAACTATTGATGTTACTTTTCAGATTCCACTCCTCTTTCCTCACCCTTCCTCCTTTCCACCTATCTTCTCTCTCTCCCTTGTTTCTTTTGTCAGGCATTGGCGGTAAACATTCCGCTGCACCGCTTTTGCAGAACTTTTGCAATTAAAGAGGTTATGGGGTGTATTTGAGCTACCCAGACACTACCTCAAAGGTGTCTTAGACAGGCTGTGATCATCTTTAGAATTAAATAGCTCTGACACTAAAGAGACGCGTTAATATAGTGTGTGTGTGTGTGTGTGTGTGTGTGTGTGTGTGTGTGTGTGTGTGTGTGTGTGTGTGCAACAGAACAGGAATGTGTGTTTCCTTCCAGGTTTCCCAAACAAACCAAAGCAAAGGCAAACTCTTCTCATGTCTTGTTGATTTCAAAAAAGGTTTTGACTCAATTTGGCATGAGGGTCTGCTATACAAATTGATGAAAGTGGTGTTGGGGAAAACCATACAGCAGACTGTTCTAGTGCCCTCACCAACTCATTGATTTATATGTTGAAGAGGGTGGGGTTTAAGCTGCATTACTGTCTCACACCACGGCCCTGTGGAAAGTAATGAGTGTTTTTTGCCAAGTTTAACCGCACACTTGTTTGTGTACTTAGATTTTAAAATGCAGCACCTGGCCTCACCCTACTAGAATCTGAAGTCAAATGTCTACTGTTTGACTATGATATGGTGCTTCTGTCCCCAACCAAGGAGGTCCGACAGCAGCACCTAGATATTCTGCACAGATTCTGCCAGACCTGGGCCCTGACAGTAAATCTCAGTAAGACCAAAATAATGGTGTTCCAAAAAAGGTCCAGTTGCCAGGACCACAAATACAAATTCCATCGAGACACCGTTACCCTAGATCACACAAACAACTATACACACCTCGGCCTAAACATCAGCTCCACGGGTAACTTCCACAGAGCTGTGAACGATCTGAGATACAAGGCAAGAACGGCCTTCTATGTCATCAAAATTAACATAAATTAATTAATACATTTTGACATACCAATAAGGTTCTGGCTAAAAATACTTCAATCACGTATAGAACCCATTTTCAGTGGTGTAAAGTACTTTACAGTAAAAATACTTGAAGGTACTACTTAAGAGTTTTTTAGGGTATCTGTACTTAACTTTACTATTTCTATTTTTGACAACGTTTTCTAAAGAAAAGTATGTACTTTGTACTCCATACATTTTCCCTGACACCCACAAATACCCGTTACATTTTGAATGCTTACTGTAGCAGGACAGGACACTTGTCCAATGGTCACGCACTTATCAAGAGAACATCCCTGGGTCATCCCTACTGTCTCTGAACTCACTAAACACATACATCGTTTGTAAATGTCTGAGTGTTGGAGCACGCCCATGGCTATCAGTAAATTAAAAAAAATAAGAAAATGATGCCGTCTGGTTTGCTTCATATAAGACATTTGAAATGATTTATTCTTTACTATTTGCAATTACGTCTATTTTTTATACTTAAGTATATTTATAACCAAACACTTTTAGACTTTTACTCAAGTAGTTTTTTACTGGGTGACTTTTCACAACTATTTTATTAAGGTATATTTACTTTTACTCAAGTTCGACAGTTGGGTACTTTTCCCACCACCTTTGTGGTTGGTCCGGTGTCCGCACACCAACCAAGAATTCGCAAAATGGATGCAAAAACAATTATGCAGAGGAGAATTAGTCCGATACCAACTAATTATCAAAATCAAGAAAAGAGCTATAACCATGTAAAAGGAAGTGACTCCCAAACCTTCCATAACAAAGCCAACACCTACAGAGAGATGAACCTGGAGAAGAGTCCCCTAAGCAAACTGGTCCTGGGGCTCTTTTCACCAACACAAACAGACCCCACAGAGCCCCAAGACAGCAACACAATTAGACCCAACCAAATCATGAGAAAACAAAAATGTAATTACTGGATACATTGGAAAGAATTAACACAAAATCTGAGAAAACTAGAATGCTATTTGTCCCTAAGTAGAGAGAGAGCACAGTGACACAAACTCAAGGACGCTTTGACTTAGTACAGACTCAGTGAGCATAGCCTTGCTATTGAGATCTGCCTCCGTAGGCAGACCTGGCTCTCAAGGGAAGACAGACTATGAGCTCACTGCCCACAACATGTGGTGGAAACTGAGCTGCACTTCTTAACCTCCTGCCAAATGTATGACTATATTAGAGACAAAAAATTCCCTCAAATTACACAGACCCACAAAGAAATTGAAAACAAACCCAATTTTGATAAACTCCTAAATCTATTGGGTGAAATACCACAGTGTGCAGTCAAATCAGCAATAAACAAGAAAACAACAAGAAAAGGGCAACCAGTGTGTGTGTGTGTGTGTGTGTGTGTGTGTGTGTGTGTGTGTGTGTGTGTGTGTGTGTGTGTGTGTGTGTGTGTGTGTGTGAGACAACACTGTTTCAGTGAGGAAGTATCTCCACTAGTCCTGCAGAGAGCAGCGAACTCGTAGGTTCATTTCAGTGTTGAAAGTAATAGTCACCATAACAACGTGCAGTATTTTTATTTATCAGATCGTCCCGGGTCATGGCTGATAGTCCCTGGTCATGGCTGATAGTCCCTGGTCGTGGCTGATAGTCCCTGGTCGTGGCTGATAGTCCCTGGTCGTGGCTGATAGTCCCTGGTCGTGGCTGATAGTCCCTGGTCATGGCTGATAGTCCCTGGTCATGGCTGATAGTCCCTGGTCATGGCTGATAGTCCCTGGTCATGGCTGATAGTCCCTGGTCATGGCTGATAGTCCCGGGTCATGGCTGATAGTCCCTGGTCATGGCTGATAGTCCCGGGTCATGGCTGATAGTCCCGGGTCATGGCTGATAGTCCCTGGTCATGGCTGATAGTCCCGGGTCATGGCTGATAGTCCCTGGTCATGGCTGATAGTCCCGGGTCATGGCTGATAGTCCCTGGTCATGGCTGATAGTCCCTGGTCATGGCTGATAGTCCCGGGTCATGGCTGATAGTCCCGGGTCATGGCTGATAGTCCCTGGTCATGGCTGATAGTCCCGGGTCATGGCTGATAGTCCCTGGTCATGGCTGATAGTCCCGGGTCATGGCTGATAGTCCCGGGTCATGGCTGATAGTCCCGGGTCATGGCTGATAGTCCCTGGTCATGGCTGATAGTCCCTGGTCGTGGCTGATAATCCCTGGTCGTGGCTGATAGTCCCTGGTCATGGCTGATAGTCCCTGGTCATGGCTGATAGTCCCTGGTCATGGCTGATAGTCCCTGGTCATGGCTGATAGTCCCTGGTCATGGCTGATAGTCCCTGGTCATGGCTGATAGTCCCTGGTCATGGCTGATAGTCCCTGGTCATGGCTGATAGTCCCTGGTCATGGCTGATAGTCCCTGGTCATGGCTGATAGTCCCTGGTCATGGCTGATAGTCCCTGGTCATGGCTGATAGTCCCTGGTCATGGCTGATAGTCCCTGGTCATGGCTGATAGTCCCGGGTCATGGCTGATAGTCCCTGGTCATGGCTGATAGTCCCGGGTCATGGCTGATAGTCCCTGGTCATGGCTGATAGTCCCTGGTCATGGCTGATAGTCCCTCATCATGGCTGATAGTCCCTGGTCATGGCTGATAGTCCCTGGTCATGGCTGATAGTCCCTGGTCATGGCTGATAGTCCCTGGTCGTGGCTGATAGTCCATGGTCATGGCTGATAGTCCATGGTCGTGGCTGATAGTCCCTGGTCGTGGCTGATAGTCCCTGGTCATGGCTGATAGTCCCTGGTCATGGCTGATAGTCCCTGGTCGTGGCTGATAGTCCTTGGCCATGGCTGATAGTCCCTGGTTGTGCCTGATAGTCCCGGGTCATGTCTAATACATAAGGATATTCTGGCCCTGCTCCTCTCTCTTTTCCCCCTGCCTCACTAAAGTTTCTCCCTGAAGGCAGTCACTATCCGAGGTGCTAAAGGAACTCCTTAAACTTGACCCCCAAAAAACATCTGGGTCGGGTGGTTTAGACCCTTTCTTCTTTAAGGACCTTTTTAACATCTCTCCACTCTGGGGAGGTTCCCATTGCTTGGAAGGCAGCCAAGGTTTGTCCTTTATTTAAAGGGGGAGATCAAGCTGAGCCTAACTGTTACAAGCCTATTTTGCCCAGTTTTTCAAAAGTGTTGGAATAAGTCAATAATCAACTGACTGACTTTCTTTACGTCTATAGTATTCTCTCTTGTATGCAATCTGGTTTCCGCTCAGGTTATGAAACCTTAAAGGTCCTCAATGATGTCATCATTGCGCTTGACACTAAGCAATGTTGTGCTGCTATTTTTGACTTGGCCCAAGATTTTGATATGGTAGACCATTCCATTCTTGTGCCCCTGGCTAAGGAGTATTGCTGTCTCTGAGGGGTCTTTGGCCTCGTTTGCTAACTACCTCTCTCAAAGAATGCAGTGTATAAAGTCAGAACATCTGCTGTCTTAGCCACTACCTGTCACCAAGGGAGTACCCCAAGGCTCGATTCTAGGCCCCACGCTCTTCTGAATTTACATCAACAACATAGCTCAGGCAGTAGGAAGCTCTCTCATTAATTTATATGCAGATGATACAGTCTTAAATCAGCTGGCCCCTCGCGGAATTTGTGTTACGCTCCTCAACAAAGCTTTCTAAGTGTCCAACAAGCTTTCTCTGCCCTCAACCCTGTTCTGAACACCCCCAAAACAAAGGTAATGTGGTTTGGTAAGAATAATGCCCCTCTCCCCACAGGTGTGATTGCTACCTCTGGGGGTTTAGAGCTTGAGGTAGTCACCTCATACAAATACTTGGGAGTGTGGCTAGACAGTACACTGTCCTTCTCTCAGGACATATCAAAGCTGCAGGCTAAAGTTAAATCTAGACTTGGTTTCCTCTATTGTAATCGCTCCTCTTTCAACCCAGCTGCCAAACTAACCCTGATTCAGATGACCATCAAAACCATGCTAAATTAAGAAGACATAATGTATAGATTTGCAGGTAAGGGTGCTCTTGAGCGGCTAGATGTCTTTACCATTCGGCCATCAGATTTACCAACAATGCTACTTATAGGACACATCACTGCACTCTATACTCCTCTATAAACTGGAAATCTCTGTATACCCATCGGAAAACCCACTAGTTAATGCTTATTTATAAAACCCTCACTCCCCCCATCTGAGATATCTACTGCAGCCCTCATCACATACAACACCCGTCCTGCCAGTCACATTCTGTTAAACGTCCCCAAAGTATACACATCCCCGGGTCGCTCATCTTTTCAGTTCGCTGCAGCTAGCGACTGGAACGAGCTGCAACAAACACTCAAACTGGACAGTTTTATCTCAATCTCTTCATTCAAAGACTCAACCATGGACACTTTTACTGACAGTTGTGGCTGCTTTGTGTGATGTATTGTTGTCTCTACCTTCTTGCCCTTTGTGCTATTGTCTGTGCCCAATGATGTTTGTACCATGTTTTGTGCTGCTACCATGTTGTGCTGCTGCCATGTTGTGTTGCTACCATGTTGTTGACATGTTGTGTTACTACCATGCTGTGTTGTCATGTGTTGCTGCCATGCTATAATATCGTAGGTCTCTCTTTATGTAGTGTTGTCTCTCTTGTTGTGATGTGTGTTTTGTCCTATATTTGGATTTTATTTGTATTTTCATTTTTAATCCAAGCCCCTGTCAATTTTCAGGAGGCCTTTTGCCTTTTGGTAGGCCATCATTGTAAATAAGAAATTGTTCCTGACTGACTTGCCTAGTTAAATAAATAAAAACACAATTATAGTAGATTAGGGGCGAAATAGGTTGGTTGAAGGGGTAAGGATGTGTCGATCTGTCTTGGAACATCCTTCATGGTAGGGCAAAACGTTCTTAAGACTCGTTGATGGATTTGTTATTTTAACGGTGTCCAAACTTGCTGGGAATTGCCAGGGACCTCGCAATACGATCTTATCAATATACTTAGGTGCCAATACGATATGTATTGTGATTCTCACGATTCTCTATGTATTTCCATTCAATGCTGTGATTCTATTAAGATTAGATGTTGCCAACAGATTGCTCACTATATGTCACGAAAAATGAGCTTTGATCAGTCAAGGGAAATAAAAGTGCTGAAAACATGTTGGCTCACTATTTTAAAAACAAGAACACGCTACAATCGTCTAGAGCTAGGTAACGCTACCTAGCAAAACATGTGGAGTCAAACCAACAGAACACGCTACAATCGTCTAGAGCTCGGTAAAGCTACCTAGCAAAACATGTGGAGTCAAACAAACAGAACACGCTACAATCGTCTAGAGCTAGGTAACGCTACCTAGAAAAACATGTGGAGTCAAGCAGACAGAACACGCTACAATCGTCTAGAGCTAGGTAACGCTACCTAGCAAGACATGTGGAGTCAACATGTGGAGTCAAGCAAACAGAACACGCTACAATCGTCTAGAGCTAGGTAACGCTACCTAGCAAGACATGTGAGTCAACATGTGGAGTCAAGCAAACAGAACACGCTACAATCTTCTAGAGCTAGGTAACGCTACCTAGCAAGACATGTGGAGTCAACATGTGGATTCAAGCAAACAGAACACGCTACAATCGTCTAGAGCTAGGTAACGCTACCTAGCAAGACATGTGGAGTCAACATGTGGAGTCAAGCAAACAGAACACGCTACAATCGTCTAGGCTAGGTAACGCTACCTAGCAAAGACATGTGGAGTCAAGCAGACAGAACACGCTACAATCATCTAGAGCTAGGTAACGCTACCTAGCAAGACATGTGGAGTCAACATGTGGAGTCAGGCAAACAGAACACGCTGTCTAGTTGAGCTAGGGTAACGCTACCTAGCAAAACATGTGAGTCAAGCAGACAGAACACGCTACAATCGTCTAGAGCTAGGTAACGCTACCTAGCAAGACATGTGGAGTCAACATGTGGAGTCAAGCAAACAGAACACGCTACAATCGTCTAGAGCTAGGTAACGCTACCTAGCAAGACATGTGGAGTCAACATGTGGAGTCAAGCAAACAGAACACGCTACAATCGTCTAGAGCTAGGTAACGCTACCTAGCAAGACATGTGGAGTCAACATGTGGAGTCAAGCAAACAGAACACGCTACAATCGTCTAGAGCTAGGTAACGCTACCTAGCAAGACATGTGGAGTCAACATGTGGAGCCAAGCAAACAGAACACGCTACAATCGTCTAGAGCTAGGTAATGCTACTTAGCAAAACATGTGGAGTCAAGCAGACAGAACACGCTACAATCGTCTAGAGCTAGGTAACGCTACCTAGCAAGACATGTGGAGTCAACATGTGGAGTCAAGCAAACAGAACACGCTACAATCGTCTAGGCTAGGTAACGCTACCTAGCAAGACATGTGGAGTCAAGCAAACAGAACACGCTACAATCGTCTAGGCTAGGTAACGCTACATAGCAAGACATGTGGAGTCAACATGTGGAGTCAAGAAAACAGAACACGCTACAATTGTCTAGAGCTAGGTAACACTACCTAGCAAGACATGTGGAGTCAAGCAGACAGAACACGCTACAATCGTCTAGAGCTAGGTAACGCTACCTAGCAAGACATGTGGAGTCAACATGTGGAGTCAAGCAAACAGAACACGCTAAATCGTCTGAGCTAGGTAATGCTACCTAGCAAAACATGTGGAGTCAAGGGGTTTAGACAGAACACGCTACAATCGTCTAGAGCTAGGTAACGCTACCTAGCAAGACATGTGGAGTCAACATGTGGAGTCAAGCAAACAGAACACGCTACAATCATCTAGAGCTAGGTAACGCTACCTAGCAAGACAGGTGGAGTCAACATGTGGAGTCAAGCAAACAGAACACGCTACAATCGTCTAGAGCTAGGTAATGCTACTTAGCAAAACATGTGGAGTCAAGCAGACAGAACACGCTACAATCGTCTAGAGCTAGGTAACGCTACCTAGCAAGACATGTGGAGTCAACATGTGGAGTCAAGCAAACAGAACACGCTACAATCGTCTAGAGCCCGGTAACGCTACCTAGCAAGACATGTGGAGTCAACATGTGGAGTCAAGCAAACAGAACACGCTACAATCGTCTAGAGCTAGGTAATGCTACTTAGCAAAACATGTGGAGTCAAGCAGACAGAACACGCTACAATCGTCTAGAGCTAGGTAACGCTACCTAGCAAGACATGTGGAGTAAACATGTGGAGTCAAGCAAACAGAACACGCTACAATCGTCTAGAGCCCGGTAACGCTACCTAGCAAGACATGTGGAGTCAACATGTGGAGTCAAGCAAACAGAACACGCTACAATCGTCTAGGCTAGGTAACGCTACCTAGCAAAGACATGTGGAGTCAACATGTGGAGTCAAGCAAACAGAACACGCTACAATCATCTAGAGCTAGGTAACGCTACCTAGCAAGACATGTGGAGTCAACATGTGGAGTCAAGCAAACAGAACACGCTACAATCGTCTAGAGCTAGGTAACGCTACCTAGCAAGACATGTGGAGTCAACATGTGGAGTCAAGCAAACAGAACACGCTACAATCGTCTAGAGCTAGGTAACCCTACATAGCAAGACATGGGGAGTCAAGCAAACAGAACACGCTACAATCTTCTAGAGCTAGGTAATGCTACCTAGCAAAACATGTGGAGTCAAGCAGACAGAACACGCTACAATCGTCTAGAGCTAGGTAACGCTACCTAGCAAGACATGTGGAGTCAACATGTGGAGTCAAGCAAACAGAACACGCTACAATCGTCTAGGCTAGGTAACGCTACCTAGCAAGACATGTGGAGTCAAGCAAACAGAACACGCTACAATCGTCTAGGCTAGGTAACGCTACATAGCAAGACATGTGGAGTCAACATGTGGAGTCAAGAAAACAGAACACGCTACAATTGTCTAGAGCTAGGTAACGCTACCTAGCAAGACATGTGGAGTCAAGCAGACAGAACACGCTACAATCGTCTAGAGCTAGGTAACGCTACCTAGCAAGACATGTGGAGTCAACATGTGGAGTCAAGCAAACAGAACACGCTACAATCGTCTAGAGCTAGGTAATGCTACCTAGCAAAACATGTGGAGTCAAGCAGACAGAACACGCTACAATCATCTAGAGCTAGGTAATGCTACCTAGCAAGACATGTGGAGTCAACATGTGGAGTCAAGCAAACAGAACACGCTACAATCGTCTACAGCTAGGTAACGCTACCTAGCAAGACATGTGGAGTCAAGCAGACAGAACACGCTACAATCATCTAGAGCTAGGTAATGCTACCT